>NC_058131.1:238283438-238295258 GCF_016433145.1 Gracilinanus agilis | reverse complement strand
TCTTGACCATCAGAGCTCCTAACCATGAAGCTCTTGACCATCAGAGCTTACTCGCTGTCTGTCTACCTTATGCCAAAACTTTCTGTGTCTGCGTATCTTTATTCTCGCCTTATGTTCTCTTTCCATTAATCCTTAACCCGTAGCCCATTTTCACTCAGTCCTTGGTTCCCCTTTCTGAGTGTCCAACCCACTAGGAATCTTCGTGGAGTCGGTGGACGGCTTCAATAAGAATCAAACAGGCCTTTAAAGAGAAAGGTACAAAGATCTATATTTACCTTTAACTCAAAAGAGACTCACTAAGAAGGAAATGCATACCAGGATACACAACTTCTCTTTCCTATAGTGCCCCAGCTTGGATATAGCTAGTATGCTTTCTACAGGAAGGTTTCAGCTTTATTCTCTTAAGGAAAAAAATAAATTGCCTGCAGACTTCAGGAAAGGCAACCTTTGTAACTAGTTTGATCACCCAGAAAAACATGAGGACTTCAAAAATGTTACATAATAATCATTATGTATAATGTATGCTTGGATTGAAGAAGTTGCACTGCAGGGGAAAGAAAAAAACTTCCTCAAGAAAAGCTCCTATTAATGTTCATAAAACTTACACAAGATGACACTGGCTTCAGAAAACCAGGTGAGCTGGGAGCTCTGATTATGGTGCCAAAACTGATTTAGCAAGTTCCTTTGTTGCTCTACTAATTTTCAGAGACAAAATAGGGAGGTAAACGGTTCACTATCTTTTCTACAACAATGTGGAATTGAAGTACTATAAAGTATTGTGTAAATGTGCTGTGCTAATAAATACAATTTCAAAAAAGGTATGCCTATCACATGAAACTCCATTTGAGCAAAACCCTACTGCCAATACGAGGTGGAAAAGCCACAAAATTGAAATCCTTACTTGGGAAGGGCTGGTGGTTCAACCGGAACATCAGCAACAGCTATTGCCGGAAGTTCTGCATCCCTAGAGCTGTGACCTGCCTCCTGCTCAGCCCCTGAAGGCACAGGGGCCTTTGCCCTCTTCATTTCCTGATGCCCAGCAGCCCCTGCAGCAGCACCACACTCTGTGGTTGAGTCTATCTCCACCTCCTGGGCTGGGGCTGGGACTTTTTCGGCAGTCACTGTCACATTAGCTTCCTCCTCTTCCTTTCTTCTCATTTTCTCTTCAAGTTCTTTTCTTCTCCTTTCATCATCTTGACGAGCCATGTACTCAAAATTTTTGAATACCTAAAGCCAAAAGAATAATATGATCAATCCAACTATCCATTATCATACATCCTCTGTCACAGGTTAGAATCTTATATTAAGTTCAGTATCAAAATGAGACAACAGACTTCACAAGTACCACCTTTAATTTACACTCTGTTCAAAGGTCAGTCTTTTTCTCTTCACTCTGTGACAAAGCTTCCTTTTCTGCTAAATGGAAGTTCACCAAAAGCTACTGTATAAACCAGCACACACAACATGCCAGCACCAAGACTTAAATTTTCAAAATATTAAGTGCCTCTCACTTCTCCACAGGACTGTCTATTCTAGAGATGAAGAAGGACATATCTGCCCTCAGAGGACTTACTATCTCACTGGGTTGTAAGCTGATACAACCTGTACAAGTAAACAGAGTACCAAATAGTACAAGGTAAAGTAAAAGGAGATACTCGGACAAAGTGCTCTAAGAAGTTAAGGCCAAAGGGATCGTTTTCATCTGAAGTAGAAATCAAGAAAAGTTATATGGCTCAGGTGACACTCCAGCTAGGCCTTGTAAAATAAGAACAAGTAACACAAAAAGAATGCATTTCTGCTACCCTCCAAAAGCCAGTCAGCTCAGTATGTTATCATGTCTTTTAACACTCTTATCAACACACCTTTCTTTTCATTGAATGCTAATTTAAATAACTGAAGAGAAAAAAAACTATAATAATGTCATCTCTTACTCACTAAATAACAAAAGGTCTTACAAAAAAATTTAAAGCAATAGTCCTTGTCCTACATACCTAGAGACACTTGTCAATTTAGGTTGATTAAATGCCAGATAGGAAATCATTTGAATTTTAATTCCCAAGGGATACTGTTAGTTTACTATGCAGCTGCTCAAAAACAAAAGTATGTACTACTGCATTCTTTGACATATGGGGGGGGGAGGGCTGGAGGGGTTATTTTAGGCTGAGATATATAAATTAGCCTGTCTAAAGGAACAATAAAAGCACTGGAGAGAAGTAGAAGAAATTAGCTAGCCAAAAAAAGAATTCATCAAGAGGAAAGGCATAAAAGTAGTAAAAAGGCAAAATAGAAATACAAATTTTAAAAAGCTATAGGTAGAGACAAAGCCCTTAATTTCAAAACTAGAAATCTTAAATAACTTCATTTCCATTTATAATTCTTAGTAGCTTATTAGCCTTCACCTCCATTTCTATTACACATCAGGAGAGCAAGAACATCATGACACCCTGGACCAGATACTGCTCATTTTTCTCTGTTATCATTCATATATCATACATGTGGGATCCTTCCACAATTTCAGTGCCTATTCTAGCCTCAATAATAATATTTTACATTTGTATAACACTTTTTAGTATACCAAATATTTTCACATATTTCATTTGATGTTAAAGAGTATGCAGTTTGGTTTCCTACCCTACAATTTTTGTAAAAGACTTCCTATGAGGTCATTAATAACTTAAGTTTTATTGGTTGTTTTTCTTTTTTATATCAGTCATTTCCAGACATACTACCTTTTCTTCATCTTTCTCACACCAGGAGCCTTCTTTAGTAACAAAAGGGAAAAAACAGCAAAGCAAAATGTTAAGTCTAACAGCACCTGCAACATTCCATACCCACAGTGCCCCACTTCTCCAAAGAAAGTAGGGAGGCACATGTCTTCATCTCTTTTCTGGAGGCAAGATTAGTCATAATTACACAGAATTCAACTTCATTTTGACTAGTGATTTCCTGGTAAATAAATTCAAAGCCACCTTGTCCTCTGCAGTATGTTACATTACAACTACTCCCTGCTTCTTTCCTTGGCTTCTATGACACTGTAAACTCCTGGCTCTTCTACAACTTACTTCCAACTTCATCTGCTGGCTCTTCCTCATTCTCTTAACTCTCAACTACGGCTGTTCCCCAAGACAATATATTGTCCACTTTCTACATATTCTCCCACTCAAATAAGTTTCATGCAGGTAGGCATTGTCTTTTCATTTTAAATCAATCACACCACCTAGTATAGTAAATAGTAACTGAATTGATATCTCAGTGAATCACATCTAGGTAGACAACCTTCTCTATTCCACCATTTTCAAATGCCAAGTCTGTTGGGCATTTCTTCCTCAAATACCTTGCCAGTACCTAGAACTAATCATATTCCCTCCAGACCAGGTTATCTTTTCTGTTGATCCTATACTCATTCTTCCACTTCATCAGGATTAAAATCTTGGATCCAAGTTTGACTCTTTAGCTAGGTGGCACAGTAGATACAACAGCTGGGTCTCAAAATCAGTACAAATTTGAGTACAAATCCAGCCTAAGAAACTTCCTAGATGTGTGTCCCTTGGCAAGTCACTTCAACCTCTAACTCAATGTCCTCATCTGTAAAAAGAAGATACTAAAAATGTAAAATTTAAATTAATGTCCAATATCTCCAAGTATAATATTTTATAAGATTTATTAGTAATCACTTGAAGTAGAAGAAATAAAAACTAGAAGTACAAAACTTAATTATGACCACATGAGTAAACTTTCCTGCCTAGCTCTCACCCAACCTCCACAAATGCCTTGGGGGGGGAGGGGAGGGAGAGCGATAGAGGGAGGAGCTACACTCACAACTTTATGTAAGAAAGAAAATGGGAAGCTAGGAAAGAGAGTTCTAGGGAGAAAATTCTAATTACACAGAACTATCATATAGGGTTGTTGTGAAAATCAAATGAGATAATATTTATAAAGAATTCTGAAAACCTTAAAATACTATATTGTTATATATACTGTATAAACACTAGCTATCATTACAAGCAGCTAAGAGGTATAGAATATAGAGCATTGGAACTGGCATCAGGAAAACCTAAGTTCAAATCCAGCCTCAGATACTTACTAGCTATGTGAACCTCTCTCAATTTCAGTTTCCTCCTCAATTATAAAATAGGGATGATCATAACAATAATAGTTGTTGTGAGGATCAAATGAGACATCTAAAAGTGAGATATTTATAAAATAGTTAGCAAAGTGCCTGTGTGACTAGAGGCACTGATATTTTTTTTTTCCTGCCTGTCTTCCTTCCTGCCTCTCACCAAATAAGCTGCCAAGTCACAATTTCCATCAAATTTATTTAGTTAGTCATACAATCACAGATTTGGAGCTGGAAAAGTTTATAGAGATCACTGAGTCTAACAAATTACCTCTCATACATGAGAAAATCAATGTCCAAAGGTAGTCCAAGTAATAAGTGGCAGAGATGGAATCTGAACTCAATGAACCCATAATCTGTCCTCCCATTCTTTATTAATCCTAAAACATTCCCCCCACATGGTGGAAAAGCATCAGTCTTGAACTCAGAAAGCTTTGTTCAAGTCTTCACTCTCAGTGGTACTGACTCCACCGATTCATTTCACCTCAGTTTCCTCATCTGGAAACTAGGAGGCCGTGCTATCTTCATTCTTCATCTCTTCCAGCTCTAGTGCTAGGATTCTGCTATTACTCTTAGTAAGACTACCATTAGCACAAAGTGGACCTCACCTTACACCTAAATCTATATGGACAGCAACACAATTATTCTCCCTGACTTCATCCCTACTCTTTCCAATTTATTCTGCACACCAGATTAGTATTCCAAAAACAGCACTTTAATCATAGATATCTTCCCTAATTAAACTCCTTCAACATTTCTCCACTATTAAATAAAGTTCAAACTCTTTACTTGATATTGAAGGTCTCCCCCAGCCTGGTCTCAACAACATCCTACTTCTAACTTTACCTTTCAACAAATTAAGCAACCACTTATTAAATGCCTGTTGCATACAGAGCACTTTGCTAGGTTCTGGGAGAATGAAAGATTTAAATCAATGCCTCAGTCTTGATGGAGCACACAAAGCCTCCATTTAACCTATATGAATTCTTCTCACTCAAATACCAGTTCCTCCAAGAAAGTTTTTTTTTTCTTCTTTACCTCACTGTGCCTCACTTCTCTCCCCCTTCCAGTATGTAAAGACCTTTTCCCCTTCTGTATCACAAAGTATTTTTGTTTGCTTTTATAATGAAAATATGAGACCAAATTATAAGAGAAAAGTAGAAGAAATGATCTAGCCAGCAATAAAGAATTGAGTAAGAGGAAATGAATAAAAGTAGGAAAAGGACAAAACAGAAAAAAAGTGAAAAAAAATTATAGGTGAATTATAATCTAGTAAAAGAGCATGGCACAAATAACTATAATACAAACTATATTATAAATGCAAAGTACTATGTGAGACCCAAAGCAAGGAGAAAAAGATGAGGAGAGGGGACTAGTGGAGGGAATTTTAAAATGATTCCCTGAAGAAGCTGGGATTTGAGTTGGACTTTAAAAGATAAGTAGGAATTGAACAAATGGAGCAAACATTTCAAGCATAAGGAACAGTGTATATGAAGACACACAGAAGGAAGTAATAAAAAATATCTATAGAAGATACTAAGTAGTCTCCTTTGGCTGAATTATAGGCCAGTAAGAGAGGCGGGCATCTAATACAGAATCTTAATGACAAGCTAAGGGGTGTGAACTTTACATGGGGAAAAGGGGGTCATTACACAATTTAAGGCAGAAGGGCTATCAGTGGTATGAAGGATTGGTTGAAAAGAAGACTACAGACCTTATAAAGACCTGTGTATAAGTTATTACAATAATCCATGCAGGTGGTAACAAGGTCCAGGAATTAGGATGGTGTTAGTGAGAAGAAAAAGATGAAAGAGATGGGGGAAAATGGACTTTATAGAACTTGGTACCTAACTGGATATGAAAGTGGAAAAGGGAAGGAAGAATTAAATATAATACCAAAGTTTTTAATATTAATAATAATAAAAATTTAATAACTCTCCTTCATAGTTTCCCTTTCTCTCTCCATGCTACAAACTGGTCTATTTACCATATCCCAAACCTTGACATTCTAGCTCCACATCTTTTAGGGGGGAAAAGGTTTCCCAAGTGATTTTTCTCCCAATTAACTATTCTTTTCATTACTCCCCCTTCCCCACTGAAAAATATTTTTAAATACAAACCCCAAAATAAATTCCACAATATACATCTCCAAAGTCTAGTAAAACAAATTCCCACATAAGCCATATCCAATAATTTGTCACGTTACTTCTTCATCACCTTAATTCTTTTGGAATTGCAGTTTTAACATTGTGTGAATTAGCACTCTAAAGTTTTTCAAAGTTGTTTTCCTGAAAAATATTATTATCATTGTATAAATTCCTCTACTACTTTGTGCTACTACATCAATTCATAAAAGTCCTTCCTAATTTCCTCTGAAACTATCCATTTCATCATTTCTTATGGGACAATAATATTCCATTATTCTATTATACCATCATTCGTTTAACCATTCCCCAAAACAAGAACAACTTCTTAGTTTTCAATGTTTGATTAGCAAGAAAAAAATTGTTACAAATATTTTTATACAAAGAGATCTTTTCCCTCTTTCTTTGATTTCTTAGACCTAATAGTGGAAAAGCTGGAACAATGCTCTTTTACGGTATTGTTAAATGTCTGCATCTAGTTCCAAATTGCTTTTCAAAATGGCTAGACCAATTCATCAACACATCAGTATACCCATCTTCCCATAGCCTCTCCAACATATGTCATTTTCCCTTCTTGTCATCTTTCCTATCTTTTGAGATAAAACCTCAAAAACTGCCTTATTTATATTTTTCTAATTAGTGATGCAAAGCATTTTTATTAGATTTTTGATAGCTTAAATTTCTTCCTTTAAAAACTAACTTACTGTTCTTTTTCTTTAGCCACTTAGTTATTGGGAAATGACCCTAAAGTCTTACAAATTTGAATCAGTTTCTCATATATCTTGAATATCAGACTTTCATTAGAGAAATTTATTGCAAAGATTTTTTCCCTATGTACCTCTTTCCTTCTAATTTTTACATTAGAGTTGTTTTTGAGTAAAATACCCATTTTATCTTGTGTGATTATTACTTCTCAATTGTGTAGTCATGAATTCTTCCCCTATCCATAGATCCAAAAGGTTAATTTCTTCTTTGCACCTCTATTGTGTTTATGATGTTTTATATCAAGGTCATATATCCAAATGGAGTTTATCTAAGGTTATAAAAAGATATTTTTCTAAAACTAATTTCAGCTATAATCTGCTCCACTGAATTTTCTACCTTTTTTAACCAGTAACAGATCATCTTAATTATTGTTTTGTAGTATAGTTTGAGATCTGGTATTGATAGAGTCCTTCTTCCCACTTTTTTTCATTCAAGAACCTTGAGATTCTTGACCAAGATATTCCATATGAATTTCATATATTTCAATAATTTCATTATTATTTTTCCTGGCTCTATAAAATATTCCTTTGGTAATTTGATTGGTACAGCACTAAATAAGTAAATCAATCTAGATAGTATTATCATTTTCATTATATTGGCTCAACCTATCCAAGAGTCATTAATGTTTGTCCAATTATTTAGTTCTGATGTTATTCCTACAACAAAGCAAGTTTTATAGTTAGATTCATATAGTCCCACAGTGAATCTTAGAAGACATACTTCCTAAGTATTTTATAGTTTCAATGGTTACTTTAAACAGAATTTCTCATTCTCTCTCTCTTGCTGGATTTTGTTGGTTATAGTATATATGATGCTGATGACATATGTGGATTTATCTGACATCCTGCAACTTTGATAAAGTTATTTCAATTAAATTTTAATTGACTCTCTAGGGTTCTCTAAGTACGCCACCATTATCATCTGCAAAAAGGAGTCATTTTGTTTTCTTTGCCTATACTTATCCACAGCCATTGTTTCATGCAGTGCTTTTCTCTCATCATACTTTCACCACCTCCACCAACCAGAATTCTACCCATCCTTCAAGGCTTAACTCAAATGTCACATCTTCCTAGCATTCCCTGATCATCCTGGTCAGGAATGACCCTTCTTCTGATATCCTAAAGCACTTTCTTTGTATTATTCATATGGTACTTATTTTATATTGCCTTGCACTGCAGTAATTGTTTATGTTTTATCTCCCTTGATAGGTCATAAACTCCTTAAGGGCAAAGAATAGATCATATATATCTTTGTATCACCTACAGTCCTGACAATGGCTTACAACATATTAGGTATTCAATGAATATTTGATAAATGAATGACCCACCAAATCTGCTCTCACTACTCGTCATATTTCTCTCAGTTGATTAGAATCTTATGACTACAGCAGACTCTCTTTTCATCCCGGACTCTAAGCAAATCCTTCAGCACTCTGCACTTATACATTCTTTAATATTTCCTTCAACTAATCTTACCATGCCCTCTTAACTCTGGGTCACTCACACCATTTGTTTTCTTCTTTTCTACTATTTTTAAGATACATGGAACAAAAACATAGAATGGTGCTAACTTAAGCAGCCTTGGATTTATATTGATCACCTTTAACTTTAATCCTCACTGCTGATCAATCTCACTTTTCAGTTAAGCATACTCCTTACGACAATTATTCCACACCTTTTCTCTCTCCTAATATCCTTAATTCCTCTTCTCTCACATCCACCAACTAAAAATGAGACTTTCTATTTTACTAAGAGGAGTAAGAATATCTAGGAATGAATTCCTATCTGGGTCCCTCCACAGTCTCTCTTATCCTTCCCTCTAAGATAAGGTGATTTATTTTCTCTATAAAGTTAAACCTTTCCCGGTACTCATGGACCTGATTCTTCTTATTTCTTTAAGGAATTATTTTTACAATTTGAATTACAGATTAGAGCCAGAAAGAACCATTTTACCAACCTTCTTATTTTACAGATGAGGAAATTAAATCCATGAAAGGTTAAGTGATTTGCTCAAGAGTCAATTTATATGATTATCTATAGTGACCAGGGTACTTCTCTGGTCCCCTCTCCTTCAATTATCTTCCCCCAAATCTTTCAGTTCACATCTCCCCTATTTTAAAAAGACATTCACTTGCTATTCACTCCTCCTGAATACTCTCTTTCCAGCTTTTTACTTTTCAACTTCATGAACTTGAGCTCTACCTTCAAAACCTCTATGTCCCAGCTACCTATTATCTCCTTAATCCTGCAATCTAGCCTCCTGTCATACAAACTCCACTGATACCATTTTCTCTAAGGTAGGTATTCTCAATTTTTTTGGTATCATGGATTCCTTCAGTAGTTTGGTAAAGTCTATTGACCCACTTTCAGATTAATGCCTTTAAATGAATAAAACAAAATAAGATTATAAAGGAAACCAATTACATTAAAATAGTTATAAAATGTTTCTTAAAAATAAGTTCATAGAACTCAGGTTAAAAAGCCCTGATCTAAGGGTCAAAATGACATCTTCCTTACCAACTCTAACTGACTGAGTGGTAAACAGGAAGGAATACTGGATCTGTATTCCAAAGCCTTGGATTTGAGTCCTGGCTCTGCCAATTACTCCCTGTATGACTGTAGGTAGGTCACTTGACCTAAGCTTCAGTTTCCTTATATGAAAACAAAGATAATACTTGTTGACTGTGAGAACAGTATTTTGCAAACTACAAAACATCATATACATATCAACTTCAACATATATAGACATTTTCCTCAGTTTCTCTGAACCTTGCATTCTTTCCACTTCTCACTTCTAGGTATTCACCTAAGGTTCTAACCTTGGGTCACCATTCTCCCTACATACCCACTCACTTGGAAACTTTATCCATTCTTAGCATTTCAGCTATGTTACTAGAACATTTTTATATTCACAATTCTGTCACATACTCCTTTAAACATAAGCCTTCTGAGGGTAAGGTAAGTATTTCTATTTATACTTACTTCAGAATCTTTCTTATGATATCTATTTTTTAAAAAAACTATAGGATACAAAAACATTGATTCTGAATACAGAATCTATGGTTTCATTTATATAAGGAATTCCCCTCTACAACTCCAAAAACTACAGAATGAGACTGACTAAGCAGAGAGTTGCCTGAGGAATACAGAGGTTAGGTGACTTGCCCAGAGTCATATGGCTAGCATCAGTTATATGTGAAACCAGGTCTTTGTGTCTCCAAGTCCAGCATATCTCCTATACCAACCTACCTCTATATGGCATCCTATTAGTTATTTGTAAATTTGCCTCATCCTCTGTTAGGATCTAGGCATGAACAAATCATGTAAATATTACAGATGTACCCAAAAGCTAACTCTTATGAGCAATCTGCTAATGTACCAGCTTGAACCTTGTAACAAAATGAAACTCTAATCTTATGGTATGCCAACCACTCCCCAAGTCTTCAGTTCAAAGGCCAATTGGACCTCTTGGTGAGGTGCTGACTTCTACCTTGTCTTAGCCTCCACTTCTTTAATCTTGTGGTTGTTAAAACAGAGCCAATATTAAATTCTCTACCATGTCACATGTTCATTGACTACCTCCCATTCCTTGATTCTGCAATAAAAACTGGGTCCATGTGTGGCTCTCTCTCTTTTCAACATCAGAGCAGCCTGACAGACTGAATCCCATGCTGTTGAACCATTTGTCTCTGTCTTTCTTTCTTCCTCATGTTCCCTCTCTTTTGACCTCTAAACCCCTTCACCCATTTTCCCGCAGTCTTCAACTTCCCTTTTGGGTGTTCACCCATCTAGAATATAGGTTCCTTGAGGAAAGAAACTATACCTTACTCAATTTTGTATACTCCTCTCAACCTCCACAGTCTAGCACTGTGTTGGCAAACCTATGGCATGTGTGCCAGATAGTGCTGGAGGGGGCTGCTCCCTTCCCTGTCTCCATGAGCTCCTAAGGACATTTCTTACATGACCTGCCCCTCTGTCCAGCAGCCCAATGGGAGCCCTTCCTCCCTCCTCTGTCTGGGGTAAGGCTCAGGGCTCACATGCAGTGTGAGGGTTGAAGTTTGGGCACTCAGTCTCTAAGGTCTCTAAAAGGTTTGCCATCACTGATCAGATACAATGCCCACACTAAGCTAAATGAGCTCAATTATGTCTCGGGTAAATTCGGCAAGGTATCATCTATAATCTTAGAAAAAGCAGTTTTGGTAAATTGTGTGGATAGCTGCAGTTTTGCAGGGATTAAGAAACAGGCAGAAAGGATATAAATATTTTGAATATACATCCCAAATATTAAAGTCTGGCAGTAAAAAGCTGGAATGAGACTGCACAGCTAGAAGAGATAACAGAGCAATGATCACAACTCTACTGTTATACTCATTTTACTGACTCAGAGGCTAAGAGACTTATCCACATTCACTGAGCTAATAAATGACTTTCAATAACTGAGTGGAAAAAAAGCAGTCAAGTACTAGTTAACTAATTCAAGTGGAGTATTAATACAATAACTATTTAGCATATGATAGTAGATGGAAAGGTAATCTTGAAGTCAGGAAGACTTGGGTTCAAATTCTGAAATAAAGACAAGATGACTCTGAGGGATTTATGGTAAAGAATGCTACCCACATTCAGAGGAAGATAGGCAGGAGAGGAAACATAGAAGATAAACAATTGCTGGAATGCAGGGGCTGAGGCGCACATGATTGGGGATGTGGACTCGAAACTACCACACCAATGCAACTAACAACAATATGGAAATAGGCCCAGAACAAGGACACATGTTACAACCAGTGGAAATGTGCAT
>NC_058131.1:238079532-238283050 GCF_016433145.1 Gracilinanus agilis | reverse complement strand
AGGGGGGGTGGGTGAAGGGGAAAGTAGGGGCATAAAGTATGTAAACAGGTTAAAAACGAATATTAATAAATGTTTTAAAAAAAAGAGAAAGAAAAAAAAGACAAGATGGCATAGTGGTAAGATACAAAAAAACTACAAACAGATCTAGGAAATGCACCAGACCAAATGAACTAAATCCTGATGGGGAAATCCTGAAGAGGTCACAGAAAGTAATTTGTCCACCCCAATTCAATTCAGAGAGACAAAGAAGAAAGTCTGTGGACAATGAGCAAGAGTCTGGCCTGAATCATGAGCTGTAAAAAGCACTGCAGTGCCCAGGAAGAGGTTGTGCACTAGGGCAGGAGGAGATCTCAGACTCAGGGCATTCAAGATTCACACCAAGGCACTGCAACAGGCACAGATGCCAAATGACAGCTTGTCACTCATACCCAGTTTCAGGTCACAGATGTAATGAGGAATGGAAAGAGGACTTAGAGAAGAGGGGGAATTCCCACATAGGGAGGCTTTAGGTTGTGTATGAAAGAGGAAGTTCAGAAGCAATCAGCAGTGGTGTGGCCTCAGAACCCAATCACAGAGTAGGATCTCACTTCCAGCATCTAGCCCAGACTGCAGAGGAATAATCAAAGCAGGAATTCCATAACAAAAGAAAGCCTTCATTTCGGTCACTAGATGTAGAGACTGAAATGAAGGCTTTCTTTTGTTTAGAGTCTAAACCAACACAGCTTTCTACTTGGCTAATGATTCAGCAACAGTCTACTCTTGCTCTACTCTTGCTCAGACTCAAACCCAGGTCAGGAACTTGTGGAGATCTGACCAGGTAAACAACACTCAGACCTTGCCCTGGCCTACTTCTAATGTCAACTCCAAAGTCATTAAGTAGATGGAAGAATAGGCAAACCAAAAAAGAGCCCTGCCATAATGAGTTATTATGGTGGCAGGGAAGCTCAAGACAGAAAAGCAGAGGAGGAAAATGGCCCCCAAACATCTACGAGCAATGACTCAGAAAAATAATCTGGGTTCAAACTAAACTAGAATTCCTGGGAAAAAAAAGTTTAAAAATTTTTTTATAAATGGAATAAAAGTACATGAAGAAAAATTGTTAAAAAGAAATGAAAGCTATAGAATAAAGAAATGGAAAAGAGGGACAGCTAAATAACTCAATGGAATGAGAGCCAGATCTAGAAATGGGAGGTCTTGGGTTCAAATCTGAACTCAGAAACTTCCTACCTGTATGACCCTGAGCAATCATTTAACCTCCACTGCCTATCCTTTTCTACTCTTCTGCCTAGGAACCAATATACAGTATTGATTCTAAAATGAAAGGATTTAAATTAAATTAAAATAAGGATTTAAAAAAAGAACTGGAGAAGAAATTAACATCCTGGCACTAGAGGTACAAAATCTTGCCCAATCAACAAACTCTTTGAAATGTAAAATGAACCAAATGGAAGTCAATGACTTCATGAGTCAACAAGAAATACTAAAATAACATCAAAAGATTTTTTAAAATAGAAGAAAATGTAAGGGACTTCATAACAAAAATCACTGACTTGGAAGAAGACTGAGGAGAAAACAAATTTTAAATCATTTAAATCTAACACCATGACCAAAAAAAAGATCTTATATATCATATTTTTAAAAATCTTAAAAAAAAAAATTACCCAGACCTCTTAGAACCAGAAGGCAAAACAGAAATAGAATCCATTGTCATCTCCTAAAAGAAACCCCAAAGGGGACAGCTGGGTAGCTCAGTGGATTGAGAGCCAGATCTAGAAATGGGAGGTCTTGGGTTCAAATCTGGCCTCAGACACTGCCCAGCTGTGTGACCCTGGGCAAGTCACTTGGCCCCCATTGCCTAGCCCTTACCGCTCTTCTGCCTTAGAACCAATACACAGTATTGATTCTAAGATGTGATGTAAGGTAAGGTAAGGTAAGGTAAGGTAAGGTAAAATAATCCCCAAATCAAAACTCTTAGGAACATCACTACTAAAATCTAGAACTTCCAGATCAAAGAAAAAATAGTGCAAGCAACCAGAAAAAAAGAAGTGAAGTACCAAAGAGCCACAGAATCACATGCAATTTAGCTGCTACCCACATAAAGGAGAAGAGAACACGGAATATAATATTCCAAAAGGTAAAGAATATATGGACCTATAGCTAAGAATAATTTGCCCAGCAAAACTCAGAAAGAAAATATAGAGAACTTTTAAGCATTCCTTATTAAAAAGGGAAAGGAAGGTTAGGGGAAATTATCTTACTTTAATCAGGATGACTTCTATAAACAAGAGTGAGAGCATGGAGAGGCCTATACTTGAACATCACTCTCATCCAAAATAATGAAGAGAGAATACACACATACACAGATGAACATAGAAAATACGTTTCATTCAATGTAGGAATAGGAAAAAAAGGAAGCTTAGAGCATAGGTTAAGGGAGGCATTAGTTCTAAGTAAAACAAACTTTAAGAATGTACAAAGATATTTATAGCTTTTTTTGAGGTGGCAAAGAATGGGAATTCGAGGAGTTGCCCCTAAGCTGAGAAATGGATAAACAAAATACAGCATATAAATGTAATGGAATACTATTATACTGAACTCTTATCAGCATAATGACCCACAAGGATTCCAAAGGATTACTAATGAAACACATTTTCCCATCTCCTGATAAAGAGGTAAAGTACTCAAAATGCAAAATGAGACAAGTTGCGGGGGGGAGGGGCGGCAGCATGGGCCCCACCCACCCCCATGTGGAAATTTGCTTTGATTGACTATACATACTTGTAATAGGTTTTGTTTTTCTTGTGTCCTCAACTGAGGTTAGGTTGGTTGGGAAAAGAGGATGAGAAGGTGGATCTTGGATAATTAAAACAAATTAAATATTTATTTAAAGCCAAAAGAAAAACAAACAAGCCTGACTCAGACACTTATTAGCTGAATAGTTATACCCAGGCAAATTACTTAACATCTCTGAGCCTATTTTCTCATCTGTAAAATGGAGATGATAAAAGCATTTACTTCACAGGGCTGTCATAAAGATCAAATTAACTAAAATGTAAAACATTACAAAAATGCAATCTATATCATTATTATTATTGTTTGTTTAGAACTATTAGACAAGAGTTCTGGTCAGAAGAAAGGTTAGAAGAATGAGGCACACTAGCCCTCAAATAACTCACAGTTCAGACACAATAGAAAAAGCACTTGATTTCAAATCAGAGGACCTAAGTTCAAATCCCACCTCAGATACTATTTGTTTCACCTTGGGCAAGTCACTTAACCCCTCCCCCCAGTCTCAATTTTCTCACCTATAAATGAGGAGGGTGGACTGGATGTCCTCTAAGATCCCTTCCAGCTTTAAATTTATAATCCTAGTAAAGGAACTTACTAATATGACAAGTATAGGAAATTTCTTTCTACTTCTGATACAGATGAATATTTTTTACTTCTGAATGTAAATATAGACACTTTAAAATTCACCAAATTTTGAACAAAAAAAAAAAATCTGCACCCATTCCACAATCTGACTGCATATCATCCTGATTCCCTTCAATCTTTTTGTCAATTACTGTATTTCAACAAAGGTCTAGTTCTCTTGAGGTTATGTGTTTTTCTTTGTGGTGTTCTCTAAGTGGTGCTCCCAAGCCTGCAAGTAGTGTTCTGGCCACACCATAATAATAGATAATATTTATATTCCTCTTTTAAGATTTGCAAAGTCGCTTTACATACAATACTTCATTTGAGTCTCAAAATATCCGTGGGATCGAAGTTTTTATTCATTGTTTTACAGATAAGGAAACTAAATCCCAGGGAGACAAACTATCTTGTCCAAGAACACAGTTAAGAGGCATTTTGAAACTATGGGAAGAACTGGATTTGGGGTGAGATGACCTGAGTTCAAATGCCAGTTCTTCACTACCACTACTTAACGAAGGGCTTAAGTTCTTTTAACTAGTTTCCCCATCTATAAAACGAGGAAGCTGACACTTAGTAACCTCTAGGGTCTCTTCCGACTATAAATTTATGCAACTAAGAACCTAAGCCAGGATTGAAAACCCAAGTCTTACGGATTGATTCCAAGACTACACAGGCCCTTAGCAAGAACCCTGTCACGCCCTTTCATAGAAGACAGTTCACCAGAGGGCCTCAGACTGGGAGATCCCAAGTGGACTCAAATTCCCCACAGACACAGACTCCTGGAATTTCGGAGAGGGTAGAAGTCGTAGAGGTCACCCAGTCATATATCCAGTCACTTTACAGGGGAGACAACGAACCAGAGAGCGGAAGCAACCTGTCCCAACCACCCACAGAGTGACCGATCTCCGGGATCTGCACCCCCAGCACCTAGAAGGAGGAGGCGGCGAAGGGGCGGCTCCCAGCGCCCGGTGACAAAAGGACGCAGCCCTCGGGGTGGGGTCGTGCCGTTCCGCCCCGCCCCGGGATGACCCCCGGCGGGTTACCTGCAGCACCATGGCTTGGGCCGCCCCTGGGGGAAAGCCCATGCGATCCGCCGAGTGGCGCAGCAAACGGTAGAAGTCAGTCTTGCGGTAAAGGAAACCGAACAACACCCGCAGAAAATCCTGGACGTTGCCCACGTGCTGCAGAATGCCCAACAGCGCCTGGTCGTACAGCTCCGCCGCCCCGGGCTCCATAATGACCGGCCCGGTCGGCCCAGAGGTGGGAGGAACCCTGGCACTAAGGAACAGGGGGGACACCGCGGCCTGCCTCGGCCTCGGTCTCCGCTGCAGCCGCCGCCTCCGCCTGTGTCTCTGACCAGCGGCTTCCGGTGTGTGTATGTGTATGTATGTGTGTGTGTCTGTGTAGATGGGTGAGTGTGTATGTGTATGTGTGTGTGAGTGTGTGTGAGTGTGTGTGTGTGTGTGTTCACCGTCAACGGCTCCACCGCCCGGCCGCCGAGACCGAGGCACTTCCGGCCTGCCCCTCTTGCCTCTGGAGACTACGTCCCCCGTACACAGCCGGGGCTGCTGCCGCTGTCGGGATTTCCGGCGTCAGTGCCCTAGCTAAAAGGGCTCGGTACAAGGCGGAACCAAAAGAGGGCCCAGACAAGAAAGTCGTGGGGGTGGAGGGGGCGCGAGCACGTGACTCCCGACGACCCTGTGGGAAGAGGGCAGAGGAAGTTTTCTACGCCTCCTAACCTTCACGTGACGTATGCGCGCTTCACCCTACACCGGCACCGAGGTTCTCAGCGTCACGTGACCCCGAGTTTGAGTTTCTTTTCTGAGAAGCCAGTGTCGGTCTGTCCTGGTTGCCCAAGAACTAGGATAGGCTGGGATCCGGGGTCAGACGTCACAAGGGCTTTAGCTATTGGGGAAATTGGACTTCTTCGAGTTCACTTCTCCTGTTTTGCATGGCTGGGGAAAGGAGGCCCAGAGAGATTTGGTGACTTGCCCGAGATAGTGCTGCAGGATTGGATTCTGCGCCCTCCTCTTGTGACTCCCAAGTGCAGTGTTTGTTCAGTCAGGCCCCAAGCAGTGCCTCATATCCCAAATGAAACCTCTGACTCATGCCAAATAAGGCTGCACACTGAGAAGGGAACGAAGCATTACCGGTTCTTTCTGTCTGAGTTCATGTGCTGATCCTACTTATGCTAAACAGTTTTTTTCCTTTTTTTAATTCTTCAAATGAGATAATGCATAAGGCATTCTTAAAACTCTGCAAACTTCAAGTGCTATTTAAATGATAACTGCAACTTTTTTTCTCTGTTGGAGAGAATGCAAATTTTTGAAAGTAATATTAAAAACAAGGTTATTTTAAATCTTAAAAGACATTTAAGAAGCCAAAAAACTTTTGCCTTAAGAGAAAGTTGGCCAGTTTTTGAAACTGTTTTGAGTAGATGAAAGGTGTGTATTTTATTCTGTCCTTACTCTTCCCTACTCAAGCCAAGTCTCAGTTCAGTCTGAGACATATTTGGAGAACTGTTAATAAGCTGGAAAGTGACCAGAGAAGGGTGACCGGAAAGATGAAGGGATCTTAAAATTATAATACTGCAGTCTGAAAGGAATCTTAAAAGGCTATCTAGAGGGCAGCTGGGTGGCTCAGTGGATTGAGAGCCAGGCCTAGAGACTGACCTCAGACACTTCCTAGCTGTGTGACCCTAGGCAAGTCATTTGACCCCCATTGCCTAGCCCTTACCACTCTTCTGCCTTGGAGCCAATACACAGTATTGATTAGCTCCAAGAGGAAAGGTAAGGGTTTTATTAAAAAAAAAAAAAAAAAGACTATTTAATCCAATCCCTCATTTATAGGAAGCTGAGGTCTAGAAAGTTGAAGTGGGAAATCCAAGATTACCCAGTTAATAGGATTGAAACACAGGTCCTCTGGGTTCTAAATCCAAAATTTTTTGTGTGCTAATAGTTGTGTAATAGGAAAATCAATTGAAGGAACCGAAGCATTTCAAAGTCAAATAAAACTAGGGACCACTGTTGACTTAGAAAACCACATATTATCCAGGAGTCCTTGTGAATTGGTGAGGGAAGAAGGAGTACATGAAATGGCACCAAAATGTCAGAGAGAAAAATCTCAAATAAATAAAATCCACCAAATTTTGATCCATCAAAAATCCCTCAACTTAAGCTGCCCCAAGATCAGCAATATGTAGTAAGACTGATGGCCCCATTCAACATGAGAGGTAGGACATGAGGCAAGCATATTTATAAAGGTAAAAAATTTGATGCTGGGAAGGAGATAGTCCTCATCCTGAGCTATATCTGAGCTCAGTGTGATATATTCCTATATTAAGTATACCTGTTGTCTAACTGAAATTACCTTCAAAAGTAGATCCCAACAATACAGATTATACAGTGAAGCATTGTAACTTTCAACTGTAACTTCTAGACTGGAAAAACCCCAAAAAGCAAAAGAGAAAAGGGTACAGAAGGAAAGAAAAGAGGAAGAATTAAATAATCCCATGAAGGTGCTGAAAAAAGAGACTCCAAGCTGGAGATAGAAGTACTAGAAAATCTAACCAGGAACTCAAGGAACTCAACTTGTACCAGGTTAATGTAGACTTTAAAGCAATATTACAGTGGTACATGGTGTCACAGAAGAAACGCCAGTGAGAACGAAAGGAAGACCAAAAGGAAATGGAGGTATCAGGTCAGAAGACAACAATTGATGGAAGATTGACTCCAAGGTAGACCCACCCCTGCATCTTCACAGTTCCCATTTGGGCCAGCCCCACAGCTGTCCTAGGTCTTGCAACTAAAAAAAGGAAAAGGAGAGCTGGAGGCAGCAAGTCTAAGCTGGCAGGCCTGATTGCAGCAAAGAGGCCACATTCCCTAAAACCCAGAAGCAACAACAGATGTGTTGTCACCCTCCCCAAGCCTAGCATTCAGCAGAGATTGGAGGAAGTCAATAGGTTGCCCACAATATCCAGTGATATGCCAGCAGGAGGCATACTTGGAGGAAGACCTTAGATCTTCAAGTCCTCTCCATAATAAAGACAGGCTAGAATCAGTTTGTTTCTTTGTTCAGTGAGCCTAGCAATGTGAAGAAGAGGATTGGGGCAGGAGTACCACTGCCAAAGGATCTGTCTAGGGAGTTCAGTGTGTTTTCCCCACTGCTTAGCTGCCCAGAAACTAATTGCTGCTTTCCCCTTTGGGCCCATAGGCTGTGGCACTCTTCCCTCTGAATCTTCCCTCATTAGAAAGCACCAGCTGAAGATCTGCCATCCATTCCTAGCCTAGTGGCCTCTATAACAGCAGGGATGAAACTACAGAAGATATTGAAACTCAGTCCTGCTTTCTTTAGATTCCCACCCCTCATCAAGCCCAGGTTGCCAGAGAAGAATCGCTGGGGAGTTAACTTCATTTCATCCCTGAAAACTTCAGAGCCTTTTTCTCTCTAACAAGACTAGACCTCATTTATCTCTGTTGGTTGCCAATACGTCATTTGTCACATGACATACAGAATGGCGTTTTTCATCAGTACCCAGTGTTAATTTAGCATGTACGGTAGGTTTGCCTTACCTCCAGCCCCACACCAAGTGGCTAAATGGCTCCATAGATAGTGAAACTAGAGTCAAGAAGACCCGAGTTCAGACCCAGCTTTAGATACTTTTTAGCTGTTTGACCCTGGGCAAGTCATTTAACCCTGTTTGCCTTCATCTACTAGAGAAGGAAATGGCAAACCAGTACCTTTGCCAAGAAAAACCCATTAACAATATGGTTCGTGTGATCACAAAAAGTCAGACACAACTAAACAACAAACCCCACACCAAGATTATCTGATGACATTTGGGAATAAATATAGAATATATGATGCCCTATTGTACCAGGCATCTTCTTTTCCCCCCTACCTCAGATTCCAAGGCCAATACCAATCCAGAGCACACCAGCCTGCCCCATCTGATTTGTATCTAAGTCATTTTCTTAAACTAAATAAAGGAAACCAAATGTTAACATTATATTCTATTATATTTTTATTTATTTTGTTAAATGCTTCCTAATTACACTTTAATCTGATTGGGGCAACACTGGTGTATTGAGGGTCAGACTGGCCTGAACCAGAAAACATTTAGAGGAAATCAGTGCATCTCACAACTAGGAAGGGACTCAAAGGGTTATCATGCCCTTTTTTCAAAGACCTCTATAGAAAAGAAATAACTGTCTTTGAAAGGAACTTCTTCCATTTTTTTGTTAGTTCTAATTGTTAGATTTGTCCCTATATCAAACTAAATTCTACTTCCCTAAGCTTCTACCTGGGCAGGTAGGTGATGTGGTTAGAGCTCAGGCCAAGTCTAGAGTCAGGAAGACCTGAGTTCAAATTTGACTTCAGACACTAGCTGTGTGAGCCTGGGCAAGTCACCTAAGCCTGTTTGCTTCCATTTCCTCATTTGTGAAATGACAAACCACTCCTGTGTCTTTACCAAGAAAACCCTAAATAGGTTAACAGAATGACTAAAATGCCTGAACTAAAACACAACTTCTACCCACTGTTCTGTTTCTGGCCTCTGGATCCTAGCAACACTTTTTCTTCCATAGGACAACCATTAACATATTGAAAGCCTGATATCATGTCACAAGAATTATTAAGGGGACAGGCACTGTGGCTTGCATAGAATTTGATTAGATATCAAAGAAGCCAAGATTGTCCACTACATCCAGAACCATTGCCTATCATCCTAACTTTTGTCTTGATACTGGACTTAAATGACTGGAAGAGAGAATGAGGCTAATGACCTTGTGCAACTCTGCCTCACTTAAATACAATTTATGCTCTAGTCAAAAGACATAACCAGCGATGTCATGTTGATTCTCTTTCAGTACAAAGGACAGCAACCAACTACATACTAATTGTCCAAGCTCTCTTCCAACCCTGAAATGCTGTCCTTCATCCAACGTCAATGAGGTCCCTGTTTTATTTATAACTCCCACAACAGAACTTTGCAATTGTATATAACAAATGTATATTGAACTGTTTGTAACCTTTTTTAATTATATGTATTATTTTTATAAAGTTAAAAAAAAATCCTGCCTGTAGGCACCACTTGAATTCTCCCTTTAGTTTCAGAATCAAGAATTCTTGTCTAGTAATCTAATTACCAAACAATGATCAAATTATAAATTATGTTTAATTATTAATTTTGATTACTAAATTTGATTCATCTTTTATTAGTTACTTCTACAGGCTCTACTGAGCTTTGTAAGAGTGAAGAATTAGAGAGTAGTATAAATGAGCTTCACCATTCTCTATAGAAAAAACTATTGGTTGAATATCAGACTTTTCAAGCTTCTTCTCCAACCTCAGGAAACATTATCTTAAGAAACAAAAGGAAGATAGTATGTGAAAACTTTCCTATTCAAGGTGTTTGTCACTTTTAAAGGAGGCACCCTAGACAGAGGGCTTGAATTGTCTAGATGTCTACAGAATTTCCTTCGAAAATGAAGATATATGTTAATTAATAGGAACAGCTTGGTGGGGAGAATAATTTTCAGACTTGGAATCCAGAGAGACCTGGGTGTGAATCCTGCCTCTAATATTTTATAACCATGTACAAAAAACAGACTCTCTTTGAGCTTTAATTTACTCTTCTTTAAAATAGGGGAGTGGGGGCAGGGCAAGGAATACCCGTAGGAAGAGAGGCAACCTGGAATGTTGAAAAGAAACCTAGCTTCATTGTTAGGAAGACATGAATTCAGGTCCTGCTTCTGACACCTACTAGTAGTGTGACCCTTAGAAAATGACAACTTCTTGGTGGTCCAGAGGGTCTCAAAGAGTATAAGTTATGGGCACTGATCTTCATTAGAAAAGGAAATTTCTATACTAAGATTCTCTCTACCAATGAAATCACAAATCTAGACTAAAAAAATTATCATAGCCCTTATCCCACTACTAATGCCCACTATGAAATTAAATTTTATTTCTGCAACGTAGAGCAAAAACTATATGTGACATCTTATTCTCATTTTTGCAAGAAAATTTTGCGATTTATTTTAGGGTTCAGAGGTTGTTCCAAGTATCATACCTATGTTGCCCCATATGTATTATTTGAACTACTACAGTACTGGCAGCTGTACAGTTCAGCTTGTGTGCTACCTTTCTTAAACCTTCAAGAAGATAGCATGTCACAGTTAATTATCCAACTAAGGAATTTAATACTTAAGTTGCCAGCCAGGTAACTCTTGTAGAGCCATCATACTAGTAGCCTTTCAAAGGCTGCAGTATCTCTTCTAGCTACTATGAAATTCTTAACATACAAATACCTGGGCTGCTCATGCAAAGAATAGTTCAAAATATATCCTGGTCCCTTTCAAAATTTAGCTAGGAGATTATTACGGAATATTATGCAAAATATCAAAAATATGAAATCTATAGTTCTAAATCTCCTCTCTGTATTTTAACATTCCTCTCTATGGTCATGACACCTCACGTTCATCCGTTCATCAAATTCCATCCAATATTCCAACTACTATGGAAACAGCTGATGGACCTGGAATCAGGAAGATCTCAGACATTAGCCATGTGACACTGGGTAAGTCACTTAACCTGAGTTTCTTCAACTGTAAAATTGGAATCATAATAGCCTAGCTCTCAAGGTTGTTGTGAGGATCAAATGAGATTTTTGTAAAAGCATTTAACACTGTGCTTAACATATAGTAAGCACAGTGGCTACTGTGGCCACAATTTATTGAGAATAATGAAAATAATAAAAAAAGGATAGAGAATCTACATGGAACAAACCACTTCAAGCCATTTTCTAAAACCTCCCCCAGATGACCTCCCAATTATTCAGGTGTGACAAAAAAAACTTTCTGAGCTACAGATGTCCATAGATGATAGAGACAAAGATGTGAATCTGAAAACCTGGCTCCTGGTCAGAGACTATAAGAAAGAACAGCCTAGAAAGAGTGGTAAGAGAAAGTACTCCTCCTGGCTTCAGTCAAGCACTGAATGGATTCTTTTTTTTTTTTTTAAAGAAGTGGAATTCAAGAGATCTGGATTCTGAGCCCCATTTATTTATTTATTTATTTGTTGAGGTTTTTTTATTTGTTTGTTTGTTTGTTTTAAACCCTTAACTTCTGTGTATTGGCTCCTAGGTGGAAGAGTGGTAAGAGTGGGAATGGGAGTCAAGTGACTTGCCCAGGGTCACACAGATGGGAAGTGTCTGAGGCTGGATTTGAACCCAGGACCCCCCCATCTCTAGGCCTGACTTTCAATCCACTGAGCTACCCAGCTGCCCCCTGAATGGATTCTTAATAGCCACCAGCTTCTGAACTTGAGGTCTTCCTTCTCTGCTCCAGGAACTAGTTCTGCTCCACAGGTTAGCCTATTTCAACCCCAGTCCCCAGAAGATGGAGACAGACTGTCACAGTGCCAGAGGCCATAGTCTCATTCACTCTAGTCTGCCTAATAAAAATCTAGCTCCAGGGGCAGCTACTAACCGCCAAATTCCAGCTTGGTAAGGGGAAAAATAAAATCTCATGGGCAAGAGAAATAATAAGGCCCACGTCTGTATTCCAAAGACACCCAGCGAGAGGATATGTCCAAATTTACCAGTCTCTTCCTACACAAATCACATTTCCCCATGAACCTAGAGTTAAATGATAATTGAAAGATAAGAGAGCTCCACGTGGCCACAGGCTACACTAGAATTCTCTGTGTGTTGTATTTTGCATCTGAGTTCTAATGGAGAATGTCTTGCTGACTGAATTTTAAATAGAAGGGCTATCAATGGGTCTTCAATGCCCTGCCTATAATTCTCATGGGGTAAGCTGCCATTTCTGAGTATCTAGGATTTTTTTCCCCTTTGGGAGGAAGGGGGCAGGGAGTGGAAGAGACCTGCAACTTATTGGTTTGGGGAATTCCCAGTGTTAAAATTTCCTCTACCAAGACAATTCATCTGTCCCATATAGTCTTAGAGATTTGTCTGGGACACTTAGAGGTTACATGACTCAACTAAAGTCACACAGCCATAATCTTTCAGAAGCAGGATTTGAACCTAGATCTTCCTGCATCCAAAGCAGCTTTCTGTGTCATATAGCAAATATTTATATAGCATTTTACCATTTATAAAGTGCTTTCCTCATCTCAACTTTATGTTAGGTAGTGGAAAGAGCATATCGATCATGAAGCAAGGATACCTGGGATAATGACTCTACCTTGTCACTCACTTACTAACTATATGACTCTTGAAACAGAGTGTGTTTCATTTTTCATCACAATACTTCTCAGGTTGTAATGAGGAGAATGATTTGCAAATCTTAAAGTCAGTGGTGGAAGTATGATTATACCAATTTTTACAGATAAGAAAACAGACTCAAAGAAATTGTACCTACATAGCCAGGCCTCAAATAAATTATTTTTATCATGCCTAGTCATTAAATCATGAATGTATTGCTGTTTTTATAAATGACACTGCTGGAAACCCCTAAAAACATTTGAGAATGACAGAGCTCCTACCCAAACTATTTATTCAACAAATATTTATTTAGCACCTCCTAAGGGGAAGGGACTGTTCTCAGCATCTCCTCTTCATGTTGACTTTAACTGGTACATTTTAGAACAGAGATCATAGCCAAAAATCTTTTTGACAACATATATTTCCAACTTATTTCCAACTTTTATAATAGCTTGGCACATTCCCTTACCCACCAATCACAGATAATTTGTTCTGTTTGGCCCCAAAAGGCAGGATTCTGATAGAGGTTGCAGAGGCCACTTTAGACTTGATGTCAGGAAAAACTTCCAAACAACTGAAGTTCTTCCAAAGGGGAACAAACAGAGAGCCTCAAGAGTAGGTGAGTTCCCCCAGCCTGATGAGTATGTTTGAGTGGAGATTCTTTTCATGTATGAGTTAGACTAGATGGCCACAGAGGTCCTTTCCAATGCAAATTCTTTGATTTTGAGCTCTCTCCATTCTCTGAATTCTCATCCTAGTTTGTATATGTCTCTCTTTTTTTTATATTTAACACATTCTGCCTCATGTTATGATTACCTATAGAGGTGTAACTAGGAATTAATTCAAGGGATTGGGGATCCAGGAATAAGCAAGAAAGCAGGGTCACTGGCAATGAAGATTGGGGAAAGAGGGGACGGCAGGCCACTCCCCATCATTCCAAAATTTGACCTGCACTTTTATCCAAAGTTCACTTGCCTTATGGGGCACAGACCAGACTCTCTAGGGATCCCCCTCATTTAAGCCGCCTCATTTTGCTCTAGGGGATGATCCCCTACTACTTCATTTTTGGCACCAGTGCTAAAATGCCTAGTTACAGTCCTGATTGTTTATTTAATATCTTATCTCCTCTTCTATACTATAAACTACTTAAGGGCAAGAACACCATCATTCACCTCTGTATATATAATAGACTTATACATAATAGACTCAATATCTTTGTTGAATCAGTGAATAGTAAATGTTGAGAAGTACTTCTATCTCCATTTTAGGAACATTTTGTTTTAAATATGCTCCTTCCCTTATTATAATATGTTCGGTGTTCCAATTCATACTATACCCATAGCTCACCTTTCCTAAGGTTCTTCTGTTTGACCATCAAGAAAAGTAAAAAATAGGGGCAGCTGGGTAGCTCAATGGATTGAGAGCCAGGCCTAGAGACAAGATATCCTGTCTGTATGACCCTGGGCAAGTCTCTTAACCCCCACTGTCTAGCCCTTACCACTCTTCTGCCTCGGGACCAATACATAGTAGTGATTCTAAGGTGGAAGGTATGGGTTTTAAAAAAAAAAGAAAGAAAATAAAAAATAAGAACCATAAGATGTTAGAGTTGGAAAAGATCTTAGAAATTAATAATTCTACAGCCTTGGAAGATGTGTCCTTTCCCCATTCTGACTTTACTCTAATTCACTCAAGCTACAGTAAAGAGGAGAAAGATGGAGGAGCAGGGTTGTGTTAGGATAATTGAATTTATTAAAGAATAAGGTTGCTTATAAGAAACTCTCCAGCTCAGAGAAAGAGGTATGGAAGAGGTTACCTTAAGACCAAACTGGAATTTTCAGGGAGGTTCTTTAAGAAAATTTCCAGTGATCCTTTGGTGGGAATGTGTGAAGTTAGCTGCTCTCTTAGGTTTGACTTCTCAAGAGAAAGGAGGTGAAAGATTTTCCTCTGTGTGTTTGTGGAGGATTTCTGGTGACAGTTGATTTGAAAACATTGTGTGAGCAGATAAAGAATTGAAGGAGAAAACTGACAGAGTAGGAGAAAACTCAAGTTTTTCCCTGGTCTGACCAGTGGAGACAGAAGAGAACAACAATCACAGTGAGACCTGGAGTGAACTTTATTCTGTCAGTGAATTGAGCTTGGAGACTGGAGAGAGAGACTGAGAAGCTGGATTGATTTTAAGATAAATATAAAATATACTTATAACTAGATTTGATTATGTAGTTAGAAATTTATATTTAAGATAGATTTAAGGAGATTAGCATAGGCTTGGGTTTCCCAGGCAGAAAGCACTTCTTGAGAAGTTTAGTGAGTTTTGGGGGAAATTAGTTAGAAGGTTTTAGTATAGGAATAATATTTATAAGACACCTTTTTGGGGGGCAGCTGGGTAGCTCAGTGGATTGAGAGTCAAGCCTAGAGACAGGAGGTCCTAGGTTCAAATCTGACCTCAGACACTTCCCAGCCATGTGACCCTGAGCAAGTCACTTGACCCCCATTGTCTAGCCCTTACCACTCTTCTGCCTTGGAGCCAATACACAATATTGACTCCAAGACAGAAGGTAAAGGTTTTACAAATAAATAAATAAAACACCTTTCTTTTTCCTTGTTCTTTCCCTGAACCTTTTAATTACAATTAAATAGGATTTTTTATATATCCAGTCTCTAGTTGATTTCTCAACTACCAAGCTCAGCCATCTTTTCAACTGTCAACTACAGGATCACCTCTACCCAAGAACCTGTCTATAACCACCAACCACTAGTGCCAAATTACAATATAATTCAATATCTAGGATTAATATATCCTGAAAAATTACAGTTGGGACATGGCAATACAGCATTTCTTCTTTTTTTTAAGCCCTTACCTTCCATCTTAGAATCAATACTGTGAATTGGTTCCAGGGCAGAAGAGTGATAAGGGTAGGCAATGGGGGGTAAGTGACTTGCCCAGAGTCACACAGCTAGGAAGTGTCTGAGGCCAGATTTGAACCTAGGACCTCCCATCTCTAGGTCTAACTCTTAATCTACTGAGCTACCCAGCTGCTCCCAGCATTTCTTCATAAAAACTCTCTGGCCCCTAAAAGATAGCTACAACTTCACAATAATACTTTCTAATATATCTGTGTGCTTCCCTACCATTCCTAATTGCTGATTGGCTTTCTACTCTCCTATGAGATATGTAACATCAGAAGGCACCTCCTTCTCACATGTGCCTCCTCAGAAAGGCTGGGTTTCAAGGTATATTGTGGGGTCTGAATCCACTCAAAAGTATAGCTCATGATAGGCAATTTTCAGATTAAGAAATCAAAACTATCAATAAGCACATGAAAAAGTGCTCCATATCTCTAATAATGAGAGAAATGCAAATCAAAACAACTCTGAGGTACCACTTCACACCTAGCAGATTGGCTAAAATGAGAGAAGGGGAAAGTAATAAATGCTGGAAGGGATGTGGCAAAATTGGGACATTAATGCATTGCTGG
This sequence comes from Gracilinanus agilis, assembly GCF_016433145.1. Taxonomy (NCBI): domain Eukaryota; kingdom Metazoa; phylum Chordata; class Mammalia; order Didelphimorphia; family Didelphidae; genus Gracilinanus; species Gracilinanus agilis. The sequence continues at coordinate 238,266,937 of NC_058131.1, read as the reverse complement.
TGGAGTTGTGAACTGATCCAAACATTCTGGATGGCAATTAGGGACAATGCCCAAAGAGCGCTAAAAGACTGCCTGTCCTTTGATCCAGCCATACCACTGCTGGATTTATACCCCAAAGAAATAATAAGGAAAAAGACTTGTACAAAAATATTTATAGCCGAGTTCTTTGTGGTGGCAAAAAACTGGAAAACAAGGGTCTGCCCTTCAATTGGGGAATGGCTGAAGAAATTGTGGTATCTGCTGGTGATGGAATACTATTGTGCTCAAAGGAATAATAAACTGGAGGAATTCCATGTGAACTGGAACAACCTCCAGGAACTGATGCAGAGTGAAAGGAGCAGAGCCAGAAGAACATTGTACAAAGAGACTGATACACTGTGGTAAAACTGAATGTAATGGACTTATGTACTAGCAGCAATGCAATGATCCAGGACAATTCTGAGGGACCTATGAGAAAGAACGCAATCCACATCCAGAGAAAGAACTGTGGGAGTAGAAACACAGAAGAAAAACAACTGCCTGATCACATGGGAGGACAGGGATATAATTAGGGATATTGACTCAAAATGAGCACCCTAGCACAAATATCAATAATATGGAATTAGGTCTTGATCAATGACACATGTAAAACTCAGTGGAATTGTGCATCAGCTATGAGAGGGGGTGGGAGGGGGGAAGGGATAGAACATAAATCTTATAACTATGAGGGGCAGCTGGGTGGCTCAGTGGATTGAGAGCCAGGCTCAGAGATGGGAGGTCCTGAGTTCAAATCTGACTTCAGATACTTCCCAGCTGTGTGACCTGGGCAAGTCACTTGACCTCCATTGCCTAGCCCTTACCACTCTTCTGCCTTGGAGCCAATACACAATATTGACTCTAAGACAGAAGGTAAGGGATTAAGAAAAAAAATCTTATAACCATGGGAAAATGTTCTAAATTAATTAAATAAAAATTTTAAAATTAAAAAAAACTATAGCTCATGAATCTCAATCAAAGTGTTTCATCTTACTAGTCAGCAAGAATTCACAACTAATTGAAAACAAAAGTATTTCATGATTACTTAGTACGAAAAGTAGTCATAGTCTCAAATGAAATTAAAGGATCACAGATTTTTTTTCATTGAATGTACTTTAGAAGTCATTCAGTTGGGGCAGCTAGGTGGCTCAGTGGATTCAGAGTCAGGCCTAGACGCAGGAAGTCCTGGGTTCAAATGTGGCTTCAGATACTTCTTAGCTGTGTCAAGTCACTTGACCCCAATTGCCTAGCCTTCTTCTGCTCTTCTGCCTTGGAACCAAATATTTAGTATTGATTCTAAACCAGAAAGTAAGAGGGTTTTTTTTAAATAATTAAAAAGAAAGAGAAGTCATTTAGTCCAACTCTTTCATTTTCAAGATGAAAAAACTAAAGTACAGTGCTATTACATAACTTTCCTAGTAAAATCTGAGGCAATACTTAAACCCAGCTCTTCCTGAATACAATTCTAATGTCCTTTACATTATACATCATCTCTCAGAATAGGAAACACATGTGGCCAGAGTACAAGTGTAGCAGGATGCACACAAAGAGAATATGTCTGGTCGGTTCACACATATGGAGAGTAAATACACTCTTCTGATGCTGAAGGAGTAGCTACAATTTCTGCTAAGATCTGTTTTGGAACATGGACTAGTAAGCCAGCCAGTCATGTATCCATCAGTCTTTGAATTCACTTAGCAAGACCAATTACCTGACTGATGTAAAATTTAATACAATAAACATTCACTAGGCATCTACAAAGTGATAGGAATTTTGCTAGATACTGGAGATAGATATAAAGATATAAAGATAAAAACAAGCAGTCTCTGACTTTAAAGAGCTTACATTCTGCTGAAGTAGGCTGACTTAGGAGCATTCATTCTGGTTTTCAGGCATTAAGCATTGATGGTATGCATAACACACAACTAGATCCATTTTTATTTTACATAATTTTCATTTTCTATCAAATTCTTTTTTAATGTAAAATTCAGTTGAGTTTGGCCAAATGAGGGCCTACTCTGGACAAGGGACAACCTAAACTCTGGAGATACAAAAGCAAAAGTGAAACAATCTTTACCCTCAAGAACTTTATATGCTCCTAGGAACCTTACAATCTACTGGAGACCTTATAATTTATTAGGAGGAAAATATATTTCAAAGGAAACACATTAGTCAGCAACCAATGGAGAATATAGAAGTACTCCTGTAAAAAAAAGAAAAAGAAGAAAAAGAAGAACCAAGGCTATAGCTAACTGGAGATATCAATAGGCCATCATGGCGCAAATAATCTATGTAGTCCACTGCATGGCCTGTTGAACCCAACACATCCCCAGCAGATAGATGACCACTGTCATACCACCATTACTACAATCCATCCTGTGATTGAAGTCAATAAGGCTCTTGATGGGAGCAGTGCCTGGTCTTCCAGGGCTGGTAGGCAGATCTGGTTCATGGAAAAGTGATGATGGAATTGAGAGCTAGCCAGGACATGGGCGTGTGATCTATTAAATAAATCATGCAAGTGGCAAAAATGAAACAAACAATGCAAAATACAATTCAACATGCATTATTAGATCTTTGCCATTTGCCAGGCATTTGGCTAGAAATTCAAAGATAAAAACAGGCAGTCTTTGAGAGCTTCCATTCTAGGACTAGGACCATTTTGGTTTTCAGGCATTCATTAAGCATCAATGATATACATAGGACAATACTAGATCCATTTCTAATTTACATAATTTTCATTTTCTATCAAGTTCTTCCCAGGACACCCAAGGATTTCTGATTAGACCCAAAGCTACAAAGGTATCGAGATGACTCAGTGGATAGAGAGCCAGGCCTGGAGATGAGAGGTCCTGGGTTTACATGTGATCTCAAACACTTCCAAAATGTGTGACCCTGGGCAAGTCACTTAATCCCAGTTACCTAACCCTTATAGCTCTTCTGCCTTGGAACGAATACTTAGTTTCATTTCTAAGATAGAAGGTAAGGATTTAAAAAAAAAAAGAACCAAGGAAGTCTACTATTGTGCTCCAAGAGCTTTGGGGGTATATTCGTGATACATAGGAAAAGATCACGGTCAGTTGCTCAGTGAAGATTATCAATAAGCCCTAATGCTGCAAATAATCCTTAGGGTGTCTTGGGCTTGACTGTTGGTCTGAATATAGAGACATGAAATTCAAAAGAGAGAAATGAGAAGTCTTACATAGGTCAGAAAAATCAGCTTCACAAGTTAGGCTCAGGGAGGCATGGTTAGGTAGAAATTTGTCCAAATATGATCTGGGGATCTTAATGAACTTCAGACTCAATATAGGCTCTAAAAAATAGCTAATACAATGTTGGACTGTGTTTTTTAAAAAGGTAGAGTTTTCATAAAGAATAAGAAAGCAATATTCCTGGCCTGGACTGCCCAGATGACATCTGAAGTATTATGTTCAGTTTTAGGTGCCACAATTTTGTAAAGACATTGATAAACTGGAAAGTGTCTAGAGGAGGGCAACTAGGATGCATGAGGCCATTAGTACCTGCCATATTAAGTTGAATTAAAATTCTGTTGGGCACAGGCCTAAACCAAGGTCAAAGTGGAACAGAATGGGGGTATTATTGAGGTAGGAAAGGAAAAATGACATAACTATTTAAGTATACACAGAGCTGTCAAGTGGGAGAGGAATTAGGGCTTATGTTGTTTGGCCCCCAGACAGAAGAACCAGGAGCAAGGTGTAGAAATTATAAATTAGTCTCAATGTCAGGAGAAATTAAAATTAGAGGTATCTCTAAGTAGAATAAACTGTCTAGATAGGTGGTAAGCTCCCCTTCATTAAAGTTTTCAGATAAAGAGAGACCACTTTGGGGGCACACTGTAGATAAAGTACCTTTTTCTGATATAAGTTGAACTCCATGTCTACCAAATTCCCTTTCAACTTTGAGATCCTGAAGTGTTATGATTCCGAGTTAGTAAGCAAGCCAAAATCCAATGTCCAGGCCATGGATTTATTAAAGGGCTAATTATTTGTCATATTTACTCTGAGGCCTGACAACCTATTTCCTGTTCTCTGGAGTCACTCTAGCTCCAATCCTCCTTTCTCCCTAGATGCTATTAACCTTTGCTTCCTTGTTGAAAATAGACATTAGCATAGGATTAGGCATATTCATACTTATCAGAGCCTCTCTCCCTGATAGGATGAGAATAATTGAAAGAGTATTTAAAAAAAGGGGATAACTCCATCTCAGGAAAGAGGCAGAAGGGAGGGAGGGAGGAAGGGAGGAAGGGAATTTGAAACTCAAAATTTCAAAAACCAAATGTTAAAAAAATTTTTACATATAATTGGGAAAAAATAAAATATTTTTAAAAGGGGAGATAGAATGGGCACTCATCACTTTAGTGGAAAGAGCACAGCAACTGGAATCAAAAGACTTGGGTTTGAATCTAAGCTTTCCTGCTTACCAGCTGGGTGACCTTGAGAAAGTCACTAACCTCTCTGGGCCACAGTTTCCTGACCTATAAAAAGAAGAGGTTAGACCAGACAACTTCTATGCCTAATCTTAATGGTCCAAATCACTGGGATTTATCCTGTACAATGAAAAATACCCAAGAAAATTTGGAGACTTGTCTCTTACAGGAGAGTCTACCCAAATATAGCCCCATGACCATAGGGCAAGTCACATGAAGCCCAAGCTTAACTCATTATCAACCGCTTATGAACATGCTGGTAAAAAAGACCCTTCTCAAGGAACCTGGGGCCTTCCCTGGGATCAGGAAACCCCAACAGGCAGAGACCATGTCCTTGGAAAATGCTCTACCTGTAGGTATGAAAAAATCAACTTATGTAAAACCAGGATGGGGAGATATGCCTAGGTATGTTCCTATGGAAAAGATCTGGGGGTGTTAGTGGACTATAAGCTCAATATGAGTTAACCATGAGACAACAGTCAGCCAAAAAAAAAAAAAAAAGCTAACAATATTGGGTTGCATTAGAAAAGATGTAAAAAGGAAGGTAACTTCATTGTATTCAGTTCAAACTTTATCTGGACTTCTGTGTTCAATTCTGAGCACGCCCTTACAGAAAGGAAATTGATAAGCTGAGGTGCATCTTGGGGAAGATGACCAACGATAAAAAGGGACAGGCAGTCTTGTCATATGAGGATCCTTTGGGGAGACTGAGGATACTTCAGGAGATATGGAAGCTGCCTCCAGGATTTGAAAGGCCATCATGTGGAAGCAAATTAAACTTGTTTTCTGGTTAGTACAAAATGGAAAAACTAGGAGCAGTGAATGAAAGATGCAGCAGGGTAGGTATTATCAAGAAGTAAGTAAAAACTTCCCAAGAATTAACGTGATGCAAACATGCCAACATATGCTTTCTGAGGTAGCAGTACCCTCTCATTGGTGCTCTTCAAGCACAGACTAGGTGGTCACTTGAGGAGGTACTGGTGAGACTTGCTGGACCCTCATGTCCTTCCCACTGAAATTCTGTGATGTGATGATACAATGAGGAGACATAGACAAAACAGCTCTTGGCACCATCAAAGAGGTGTTGTTGGCTCAAGTCCTTTGGTGCCCTTGGGAAACTGAGTCACATCAGCCTCAAAATTCAAATTGGTATAGGAATTCAAGTCAGGATACAATGGAGAAGGATACGTTGAGCAAGAAGCAGTCTTGGCAACCTCTGCCTTGGCTGACATGGTGTTCTGTTCTATTGACTGTTGTGCCAAGACCAGGACTTGTTTGACATCTGGCCCTAAGAAAAACAATGAGTAGACAAGAAGAAACAGTCAACTTGAGAATATATAGAACATTACTATGTTATAATAATATTCCTCTGGTTTTTTAAAGAATATTACTATGTTATGAGAAAAAGATAAAAATCCACAGGGTTGCAAGAATGAAAAAATAAATGAAAAAGCATTTATTCAGTGCTTATTATGGTCTAAGTTCTATGTTAAGTAATAGAGATATAAATACAAATGTAAGATAGTTCCTACCCTAAAGAAGCTCACAGTCTCTAATCGGAGAAGTCAACAGATAAAGGATTTATGTTAACAGATGCAAACTGAAGTAAGCAGAACCAGGAAACAACAAAATAATGAAAACAATCTAAATTTGGTCATTGTCATCTAAAATCAAATTATATTCATAAAACCTTTGTCTTTTTTTTAAGAAATGGTCAAATTGACTCCCTAACTAGGGGAGATGTCACCCTTCCCTGTCATTGTTTTCACTTTGACCATATTCCTTATTCAAAAAGAAGCATTTAGTATCTTAGTCTATTGCATTGAAGATACAATATAAATTCCCCTGTTTGGCATTTGAATCCTCATTAGATGGATCCAATCTATTTTTTTTTAAACCCTTACCTTCTGTATTAGAATCAATGCTGAGTATCAGCTCCAAAGCAAATTAGCAGTAAGGGCTAGGAATGGGATCAAGTGACTTGTCCAAGGTCACACAGGTAGGAAGTATCTGAGTCTAGATTTTAATGTAGGACCTCTCATCTTCAGGCCTGGCTCTCTATCCACTGAGCCACCTACCTGCCCCCAGTCAATCTTTCCAGGCTTGGTGCATGTAACTCCTATCATATACTCAGCATCTCAGACAAGCTGACCTACTTCCTATTCCCTCTCCTGCTCCTCAGCATTTTTCCAGAATGTTCCTGAGTCCTAAGACTGTCCTCCTTCCTCACCTCTGCTTCTCAAAATACCCAGCTTCCTTTAAATTTCAGCTCAAGTGCCATTTCCTAAATTAGACCTTTCTTGGCACCCCTCTCTTATCAGAGCCCTCCTCCCATATGACTTTGCATTTATTTTGTATGTCTTCTGTGTACACACTGTTTTTTTCCAGGCAAGACAGGGGCTGTTTTTGGCCAGTTCAGCACTTACCACACAGAAGGTGATTAATAAATGTTTGTTGAATGAACAAATGAATTGTAAAGTTCCTGCCTCTTTTAGGGGTCTTTTGATTGACCAGCAAGACCAAGTCATTTCATCAGAAAGGCAGAAAAGAAAAAAGAATAATACTTGAACAGAAAGAAATACTCTTGATGCCTCCTATTATGTCAACTTGACAGGCATTTTGTAGGCATCTCTTTTGTGCCAAGCACTGTGTTGGGCTCCAGGAAATCAAAGACAAAATATGAAATAGCCTTTGGCCTCAAGGAGCTTACCTTCTACCCATGAGATATAACTTTTACACAAAGTAAACCTAAAGAAATTTTGTGGAAATGGTGAAGATACTATCTACTGGGGGATAAAGAAAAGTCTCATGTAGAAGGAAGGAGTTGAGCTGAATACTAATTTTTTTTTTAAAACATAGGATTCCAAGAGGCAGATATGATGAAAGGCAGCACTCCAGGGCTGTGAGTCAGCCTGTGCAAAGGCATGGAGGTGAGAAGTTAGATGTGTAAGGAAAAATAAATTGGATCAGTTTGGCTTCAGTGGAGAGTACATGATGTGAATTTATATGAAGTCAGTCCAAAAAGATAAGTGGGAACAAGCCAAAAGGCTTTAAAGTCCAGAGTTAGGTTGTATTTTATCCTTAGGGAAGTAGGGAGCAATTAAAGCATTTTGAACAAGGCAGTAACATGAAATATCTCTCATTTCATCACCACCTAACTGGGACTTCTTTGAAATTCTGTTACTACCTTCCTCTGACTAAAAATGTAAATCATTCAAGTTGCCATTATATAGAACTATGACATCTGCTTCAATGAGAGAGAGTCAAATCATAGTTGCTGGCTTATAGTTTCTGGAGGGAAAGCAGTCTAAAATGCTCTAATTAGTATTCAGTATATTCCCTTCTTTCTGGGACCTTTTTTCCTCAGTGATTCTGAAAACATCTCCTTGAAGCCAACTACCTTTCCTTGCCCTTAGAACAACATTGGTGAAGGTTTTCAAATTTGCGTGCCCAAACTGCAACTTCAAGCCGCCAGTGAGCCCCCCCCCCATAGTACCCCAGAGAGCAGAGGGAAGAAGTGCTCACTTTGGGTGGCCTGACAGAGGAGTATAACATGCAAAAAATGTCATCGGGCACTGGGAAGAGGGGGAACAGAGAAGCTCCCCCAGTGCCAGCCCAGCACGCATGCCAATACTTCAGCAATGCTGCTCTAGAAGAACAGATTCAATACTTTCCCCCATCTAATACTGGAAGAGACTGAAGGGCCCAGGACTTTCCACAAACACCAAGTAGGCAGGGAGTTATATCTGGGTGTTGGACATTCCAATTTCATCCTGAGCCTATGGTGCCCATCAGCTCTGCTCAAGCTGCTGACTTCAGAAGTTTGCAGCTCACCCTAAGTTTGCCTCTGGACTTACTGCCCCAAAAAGTCTGGTCCAGTTCAGTTCAGAAGGAAGAAAGATAGCAATTTCAAGTCCCTCCAGGGTTTCAGTCACTTCTGAAGTTTCTCTGGAAGACTTAGTATGAATTCCCTCAAAGTGGGCAAAATATTTGCATTTTTTTAATCTCTGAGCTGACAAGGGGATCAGATTTCATTACTCTTTCCTCTCCTATCCCTGGTAAGGAAGGTCCCCCCTGGAAAAAAGTGCCTTGGAGTCTAAGACCCCCATATAGCCCAATAGGACCATGCGCTGAGCTGTGGGTACAGCTCCAACCTGAGGTTGCTTGTCACTGAGGCAGTGAACATTAGCTATAGCAAATGAACGTTTCTATATTAATCTACTTAAGCTTCAAGCTATACTAAGACTTAAGATGCCCTGTATATACACACAAATAATACTATGTCATAGCATTGTATGTGTGTCATAGGTTACATTGGGAGATTCATCTAGGATCTAAGTGATTGCTTTTCAATTGACGAGGTGGCACCTCCCTTTTAAGGAGCTCACATCTTTGGGAACACTTATGAGTTAAGGAATTTATTTCCATTCAACCCCAAACTGGGCAGCACAGTAGATAAAATGTTAGACTTGGAGTCAAAAAGAATTGAGTTCAAATTATGCCTTCAACAATTATTGTTGTTGTTGTTTTTCAGTCATTTCAGTAGTCCAATACTTCGTGACCCTATTTGAGGGTTTTTTGGCAAAGATATTAGAGTAGCTTGCCATTTCCTTCTCCAGCTCGTTTTACAAATGAGGAAACTAAAGTCTCATAGCTAATAAGTGTCTGAGGTCAGATTTAAATTCAGGAAGCTGAGTCTTCCTGACTCCAAAACTGGAACTCCATCCACTGAGCCAACTCAGACAAATTATTACTAGTTATGTAACCATGAACAAATCTTTTGACTTCTTTCAGGTTGAGTTTCTTCATCTATAAAATGAGGATAAAAATAACATCTATCTGTGTGACCCTGGCCAAGTTACATAACCCTCATTGCCTTGCCTTTACCACTCTTCTGCCTGGGAACCAATTCACAATATTGATTCTGAGACAGATGGTAAGGGTTTAAAAATAATCATATTAAAGGCTGCAAAGCATTTACTTTCCCACAATAACTCTGAGAGGGGTAAGTAGTGGGAGTATTACTAACACTACTTTACAGATAAACAAACTGGGGCTCAGAAAAGTTACAAATATAGCCCAGTCTTACATTGCTATTTCTCCAAGAAGCACTCTTTCCATCTCCAACTATCCTGCATTTTAGCCTCTTCCCTTCCTTTAGAATAATCAAGGAAAGGGACAACAAGATGTCCTGGGATCAAATCTTATTCAGACACTTCCTAACTGTGTGACCCTGGGCAAGTCACTTAATCCCAATTGCCTAGCCTTTGCCATTCTTCTGCCTTAGAACTGATACTTAATATTGATTCAGACAAAAGGTAAAGGTTTAAAAAGAAAAAAGAGCCAAGGGAAGAGTCTAGTTGGAGATAGAAGTAACTTCTCTTTGGGAAGCTACCACTTACTGGTAGCATTTGCATCTTGCACTCTTCCCAAGGCACACATTCTGAAACTCTATAAAGATCAGGTGCAGGTGCTTCTGAGAAGCACTGTCTCTGGGACCTTACCAAAATAGCTGAGAATCACAGGCAGAAAGATGAGACCATGCAGCATGCCAAAGACAGTGATGAGAAGGTTGAGGCGAAAGAAGAAGATCTGGATGAGTTGGGCCTTAGCAGCGGCCAGAATGATGATGCCAGGGAGATTGGTCATAGCCACTCCAGCAAATACCTACAAGGTCACCAAAGATAGCCCAGTTAGGGTTGGGTCCACTGAGCAAATCCTGAGGAGCCTGCACCCAGCCAGGATTTCACTTACCGCACTGCCCATAATGATGGTGGTCTCTTTGGCTCTCTCCAGCCGAGTGGGCTTGGTACTGATGGCAAAGGATCGAGTGATATGGGACACAAACTCCACTGAAATACCCACAGCCTACAGTAAATAAGAAAGAGCAGTCATCTAGAGGAACATATGTGAGAAATAGGAGAAAGGAAAAAACTAGAAACAAAGTAGACATCTCTCAATTGGGAGATAACCAAGTAAACTGGGATATATGAAAGGAACGAAATATTATTGTACTATAAAAAAGTACAGCAACTATCAAGAGTTCAGAGAGACCTGAGAAGACTTGTTGAAGTGGTACAGAATGAAGGAGGCAGAACCAAGAGGATGACTACAATAATGTAAAAGAAAGTAACATTGAAAGGTACTAGACTTGAAGTCACAAAGACCTGGATTCAAACCCTACCTATACACTTAATAGCTGTGTGACCTGGAGCAACTTCTCTGTGCCTCATTTCCCCATCTCTAAAATAAGAGGGTTGAACTTGATGGCCTGTTAGGTCCCTTCTAGTTCTAAAGCTATGATCTAATGAATGACTCTTCTTGATTCCAGAGGATTGACAGTGAAATAGACTTCTTTCCTCTTGGTAGAGAGGTGATGGATATAGGTGAAGAATGAGGCATTTATTATCATACATGGGCAATGTGTTTGTTTTACTTAACTATACATACTTGTCAAAAAGGAACATTCACTAGTGGGATCAGAGCAGGAGGGAAGGATCTAAGAGGGAAGGCTTTAGGAAAGTGACTATTTTTAGCATAATTAAAATATACTTAAAAGAAAATGGCAGAATATGGAAATCCATATTGCATGAAAGAATTGGTGTAATCTATATCAGACTACTTACTGCCTCAGGAAGAATGGGGAGGAAGAAAGAGAATTTGAATCACAAAATGTCAAAAAAAATTGCAAAAAAAATTGTTTCTACACGTAATAGAAAAACATAAAATTTAATGAAAAAGAAAATAATGGCATGTGCCCATGGGAACCTGTGCATGATGGGGGAACTGAGGTCCAGTGGGGAAATATTTGCTAAAGATCCACCTATCTGCCTTCTAACCAGAAGAATAAAAGATCCAAGCACTTTTAAAAGTTGAAGAATTTTTAAGATAACCACAACACAACAGAGAGTACTCTCAGTCTGAGTTTGGAATAGCCATTATCATCCTGGCTCCATAGGATAGGCCATTCTCATTACCTTGGAAATTCTCAAGTGTAGAAGACACAGCATTGATGTCCTTATGCCCAGAATCCTTGAAATGTTTTTATAAAGAAACACATCTTTGGGCTGTTAAAGAAACTGGATACTATTTTTCCATGTCTCAAGCCCACTAGCATTTTTCTAGAGTTTAATTCATATATTCTTTCTCTATCCATATTTCTTTCTCTTTACAACAACTTGGTTTTTGTGTCGTGATTATTTGTTTCTCTTTCCCCGAATCTGTTTAATCCTATATGAGTAAGTGGGAGGATGAAAAGGCAAGCGTTATGATGGTAGAAATGGAAACCATAGATCCCTCTCATCTTTCTAAACAGCTGGACGGAAGACTATCTGAACTATACACATTTCATTTAAAATTGTAGAAGCTAGAGGGTTTTACTTAAAGTAAGCCCTGATGAACATTGTGTTGTGATCAATATACTGCTGTGCCCTGGCCTACCCTTCTCTCCCATGTGTTTTATTTCAAGACGAACAAGTGACTGAAGGGAATTATTATGATATTGACACTGATTCCACATTTCCTTCAATGAATTATTGCAGTGGTCTTTATAAACTGGTTATTGAATAAAATAACAAGCCATTTAAAACACACCTGAACATTATATATCAAGAAAGTAAAATTTAAATGGGCCAGATTAATTAGAACCAGAGTGTAAAGAGAACAAAAAGAATATACTTGTCATATCCTGAAAGAAATCCCAAAAGAAAAAGTCCAAGGAATACAATAATCAGATCTAGAACTTCTACATCAAAGAAAATATCCTATAAGCAGCCATAAAGAGTACCAAAGAATCACAGATAGGATCATATCTAGTTTCTATTGAAACCTGGCAATTTCTATAATAAATAATAAAAGAAGTTAGAATATAATATCCTAAAAGACAAAAAATATATAAGAGATATAAGAGAGTAATTTTACCTAAAAATTTGACCATGATTCTATAGGAAGAAAATGGATTTTTAATGGAATAGAGGACTTTCAAGATGACTGAAAAAGAAAAGAAGAGATAATCTGAATTACAAACACAAGACTATAGAGAAAAATTAAAAGGTAAATTTATTTGAACAGTTAGACAAGGCTGTAAGATGATGAAGTATTAACATTCTAATAAGAGAAATAACAAATGTCCCTTCAAATCCTTAATGCCGTTAGAATTCATTAATGGAGTTAAATAAAAACAGAGTGACTTGGGATGGGTTTGGTTCTGTTCTGAGGGTTTTGAGAAGGAAAGAGAATGTAAAAGGAATATTCTAGTGTAGAAAGGAAGAAGAGCTGGAATTTAGTGTCTTTTCCTATTGGACTACATGAGAAGAAGATTATAAAGCATGCAAGATTATAGGTAGAGGATGAACCTCGCTTTTATCTGAACCGGACAAAGGAGGGTTAAATACATGCATGAACAAAGCTAGATGTAGAAAAATACATAACTTAACAGGGAAATAAGCAGGGATAGGAAGTAGAGAAACAGTTATAAGGGAGGATAACACTGATATGAGAATAGTCAAAGGTAAAACTAACTTCCTCATCCTGAAGGGATGATTATCTGAAAAGGATAGGAAAAAGCTCTAGAAATTAAAGAGGGTGGGGAGGTAGCTAGGTGACTCAGTGGATTGAGAGCCAGGCCTAGAGATAGGAGATACTGGGCTCAAATCTAGCTTCAAACACATCCTAGCTATGTGACTCTGGGCAAGTCACTTAACCCCCATTGCCTAGCCCTTAATTCTCTTTTGCCTTGGAATCAATATACAGTATTGATTCTAAGACAGAAGGTAAGGGTTTAAAAAAAAAGAAAAAGAAATATTAAAGGATGTCCATCAATTAGAGAAAAATGGAACAAGTTGTGATCTATGAATGTAACAAAATGTTATTGTGCTGTAATATTGAAAATATCACATATTTTAATATTAATATTAATATTGACTATTGAAACTATTTCAGAGAATCCTGGAAAGTATGAACTGATGCAATGAAGTGAACAGGACCAGGAAGAACAATTTACAGAATGACAACAGTATAAAGAAAAACAACTTTGAATGATTTAAGAACTCTAATCAAAAGAATAATCAAGAACCTGTCTAAAGGACTAATGATAAAATAGTCTGTCTGATTTAGAAAAAGAAAAGATTTGCCTTCATTAGCTCTTTTCCTACCCTGCTCTCACCCTACTGATGTCTATTTGGTCACATTGGCATCTTCCTTGATTATTGCAATAGACAACCAACATACACAGGACCCATAAGAATATAACTACAAAACAATCTTTACAAAAACAGGCAGATCTGAGAGCTATTGGAGAACTATTAATTATTCATGTTTGAGCTATGCCAATATATAAAATGACAATGACTTTTAAAAAAGAAGAAAATGGTTTAAAAAGAGAGAGAGAGAAAAGCAAATTAACATCTTCAAAGAAACCAACAAACCATGAGAAATCTGAAGAAAGCTAGGAACTACTCAAGAAGTTCAAGTGCTCTCAGTTCCCCTAGTAGAATCTATGAATTCACAGGTGTAATTACACCAACCCAGCAACAACCCTGTTCAGAAAATTACCGTGACGAGATTGATGAGGGACACAGCATTGTAGCTGATGCCCCACAGGGTCATGAAGCCTACAGTATCCACAAGGATCATGATGATGGAGAAGAGATTGAGGAAGCCAGATCGGAGGTCCATCCCAAGCAGGAGGCAGGAGACAGCAAATGTGGGTATAAGGCAGAGACCCAGAATGAATAACCCTTCTGGGACGATGGTCAGGTACTGTTCATAGAATACATATGTGACCCTGGCACACAGGGAAGAAATGTTGGTTGAGGCTATCACTTCAAACTCCCTCCTTTTCTATAAGACCTTGAGAATGGGAAAGCCAGAAAAATAACCTTCCATAACCTCCTTACCCCCACCACCATCAACAATCCTTTATCCCCCCATTTCCCTCAGTCCTCTTTCCTCTATAACAGCTAACATTTATATGGCTTTTTAAAAAAATTTAGCCCTGGACTCTAGTTCCATCTTTGCTTGTCCTCCCCAAAACCCTGGGAGACAGGTTTTTCTGGATGAGAAAACTGAAGCTAAGGGCAACTAAGTGATTTGCCCTGGGTCACACAATTGTAAATGTCCAGAGACAGGATTCAATCTTAGATCTTACTGACTTCAAGTTCAGCTCTCTAGACTTCACTTCTTTGTCTTTCCTATATCCCTAATCCCTGCCCAAATTCCCCACCTTTTTTTCCATTGGACTGTATGGTATATCAGCCAATGCCATTTATTAGATGATTCCTTTCCTGATAATATTCCCTATACCCCACCTTTGCCCACTGCCCACACCCTGACTCTCACGTGTAGGGGAAGACTTCAAACTTAGGATCAGTCCCTGGAACTCGCCGCAAGTCAGCTGTGATGTTAGCTGCCAGTTCCCGGGCAGCCCTCAGGGCTGCTGTGTACTCTTGAGAATTCTTGAGTGGTGTATGGTAAGCCATAAACCGGGTGGCTAGACAAAAACCAGGGAGATCCAAGGCAAAGGATGAGCAAAATATAAGAAAAACATCAGTATTTCACAGATCAGTATTTATTAATCATTCAAAATTTACTTAGCATTAAACAGAACAGTAAAGAAATAGTGTAGCTACTCTCTAGGAGTTTATATTTGTGGAATCATAGATTTACAACTGGACAGGACCTTAGAGATTATATGGTCCTTTGTTTTACAGATGAAGAACAAGAAGTTAAGGAAGTTGGTTAAACTCACATTGCTGGCAAATGGCAGAGAAAGGGTTTGAACTCAGATTCTCT
Organism: Gracilinanus agilis; assembly: GCF_016433145.1. Lineage (NCBI taxonomy): Eukaryota > Metazoa > Chordata > Mammalia > Didelphimorphia > Didelphidae > Gracilinanus > Gracilinanus agilis. The sequence continues at coordinate 238,251,684 of NC_058131.1, read as the reverse complement.
GACTCCACCAATCAAAAGTTAATGAGACAGAAATAGAATTAAACTAGAAGTCAAGAGACCTGGACTCTAGTTCCATCTTTGCTTGTAGGGGTGACTTTGGGAGGATACCTTTACTTTTCTCTGGGAATCAATTTCCTCATTAATAAAATGAGGTTTTCCTAAATGACTTCAGAGATCCCTCCTAGTTCTGGCATCCCTCAGGTCAATTTTATTCTCCACGTAATTGTTTAAAATGTCATTAATTCCTGACAATAAAGGGGAGAAGGCATCCAAGAACTCCCTAGAGGAAGGCATTTTATGGGAGTTTTCAGAGTAAGGGAAGGAAAAGGGCTTATCACTTAAGGAGTGGAAGATCACTCCAAGGGCAGGGGACAGGCTAAGTGAAGAATCAAAGGGTTAATTAAGATAAGACTGAAAGGAAGGAACCATAAGGAAAGAGACCAACCTGAAAGAAAGGGAAGGGAAGAGGATATGGGAAACTTTACAAAATAGTATACATGACATCAGAGATTGACCCCCAAAAGGGAATCTAGAGAGTTACTTTTTTTCAAGCAGAAAGCAGATAAGAGCAGAAAGGTCTCTTAGGATTGTTTAGAGGGAAAGATAAAAATAATAACAATATCTGGCATTTATATAGCCTTAACAGTTGTAGAGCTCTTCATTATATCATTTGATCCACACAACTCTATGAGGTAGCTGCTATTTATTCTCCCCATTTTACAGATGAAGAAACTGAGACTGAGAGAGATTCAGTGACTCATACAGGGTCATACAGCTAGTAAGATTATTAAATCATAAATTCCTTGAGGGCAGGGACTGTCTTTTGCCTCTTTTCATGCCTCCAGCATTTAGCCCAGTGCCTGGCACATAGTAAATACTTAATAAATATTGACTGATTAATTGATGGCAGTGTCTGAGGCAAAATTTAGGCTCAGATCTTCCTGACTCTAAAACCAGCATGCTATCTGTGAACTCCTTAAGAGCAAGGTATAACTTTTGCCTTTCTTTGCATCCTCAGGGCTTAGCACAGTGCCTGGTAAATAACAGATGTTTAATAAATGCTTGTTGGCCAACTGTTGACTTATTGCACTCACAGTTTCATATTTCTGGAGTGGGAAGGGACCTTAAAGGTCCAGTTCCCTTCATTTTGCAGGTATGGAACCCAAGGCTCTAACAAGGAGTGCCAGGATTTGTACAGGTCCTCTGATACCCAATCCAGCACTTTGATACTAACTGAAGAAAGACCACTTCCCTCTCTAGACTTTTGATTTCTGAGCTGTAAAAAAAAATGGGTGGTAATAAGCTCTAGAAATTCTAGAATCCCAACCAACTCTAACACGATGATTATGCTTCTATAATACAGGTCCAGGCAGAATATGGTAAGGAATTTGGATGTGGGAAAAGAGAATAAAGGGCAGGTCATGGAGGAATTGTGAATTGGAACAGCCTAAGGAATAAAATCAATGGGGGAAAGAAAGGACACTGAAGGAAGAATAGGCAGCATTGTGAAATGATACAACAAAACTGGAAATTCTGAAGCTCAGTTCAGTTCTGCCATTTTTAGTATATTTATGACCTTAGGAAAGTCGTCAACTTCTCTAGGCTTTAATTTTCTTGGATTGGACTAGGTTCAGTATTATATACATATCATTTAATCCACATAACAACCCTTATGAGATAAGTGCTATTATTCGCCTCATTTTATAGAAGAAAAAACTGAGGTTGGGAGAGGTTCCATGATTCACCCAGGGTCACACAGCTAGTGAGATTATTAAATTGTAAATTCCTTGAGGGCAGAGACTGTCTTTTGCCTGAGGGTGGAGGCAATGGGCAAAGGTGGGGTATAGGGAATATTCTTAGTAAAGGAATCAATTAAAAACTGGTGTTTGCTGACACACCATATAGTCCAATGGGGAAAAAAAGGTGAGGAATTTGAGCAGGGGTTAGGGATGTAGGAAAGGCAAAGAAGTGAAGCATAGAGAGCTGGACTTGGATTAGAATGAACTAGATGACTTCTGAGGTGCCTTCTAGTTCAAGATCTATGATACAAAGACGAAAGAAGCAAAGCAGATAATAGAAGAGGGAAGGGATGTGTCAAAGATAAGAGAGACCTGTCATTCACATTAGTCTTGTTTAGGGCTCAAAGCTTCCATAGACCCCGTGACTTCCAATCACCCTGAGAACCAGTTCCCATTTATAACAGCTTTATTTTTCCAGAGATATTTCAGAACTCTTACCTAATATCTCCCCATCTGCACTTATGTTCACAGAAACATCATAAGCTCCCAGGCCCCTGAAGAGAGAACACCACCGTAAGAGTTGCACAGAGAAAATAATCCTCCTCCCCACAGATCCCTGCCCTAGGACTATCCCTTGAACCTGAATCAAGACTGCTCTTCTCCCCTGCCAGCTGATCTCTCCCAGTGTGCTAGTCCACTTTATCCTTTCTCCCCAACCGAGGTTCCCAGGCCCCAGCTTCAGTCCCAGGCCCACTGCTAAAGCCATACCCTTTGGGACATTTGATATTGGGCTTGTCCTCCAAAAACCAAGGCAGGTACTTATGGAACTGCTCCACTGTGGGCCGCACAGAACTCAGGGTATAGGGAACGCACTTCTGAAAACAGGCCAAAGGAGAGTCTGTGGGAAAATAGGACTTTTCTTAATCCTTCACCTTTCTAATCTCTTTGCTTCATTGACTTTTATTAAATTACCATGCCCTCCCCACAGAATCAGAATCAAGGAAATCTTATTTGAGAGTTGGATCTTCAGCATCTGATGATCAGGTGCATAGCCAGAAAGAAGCCCCACTATAACATGCCTTATAAGTGGTCACCCAGATTCTGATTAAGGACCTTCAAAGATGAGGCATCTGTTTCCACCTAATGTGGCAGTCCATTCTCCTTTTAACTAGCCCTGATTCCTGACATCAAAATTAAATTCACATCTTTGCCACTTTCATACCTCACTATCCTTTGGAGACAAACAAAACAAGTCTAAACCCTCCTCAACATAGCAGCCCTTCAAATATAAAGTCATAGCTTGCATGCTCCCTTCTCCCTCCTCCCTTCTTTTCACCAGGCTGAATGTGCCCAATTTCTTCAATTCTCATATGTCATAAAGGGCTCTTCATCATCCTACCTGCACTCTTCTGGACATTCTTCAGATTTTTGTAGCACTTCTCTCTCCTGGTCCTCCTCCCACCCATTTCATCACTCTTAAGTTTCATTAGCTGAACATCCTCCTATGTATGGATATATCCCAGGGTTCTGTCATAGGCCCTTTTCTCTCCTCTATTTCTCAGTAAGCTCATCTGCTCCTAGGTGTTCAACTATTATGTTATTATTAGTTATGCAGATAACTCCCATATCTCATTAGTAAACCCAATTTCTCTCCTTAACCTTAGTTTTATATTATCAGCAGCTAGGAGAAAACTCCAACTGGATGAACCTTAGACATCTCAAACTCAACATGTCCAAAATAAGGAACATTTTCCTCTCCACCCCTCCAAAAATTCTTCTTGCCCTAACTACCCCATTTCTATTGAGGGTGCCATTATCCTTCTAATCACCCAGCATCATAGCGCCAAAGTCATCCTCACGTCTTCCCTCTTCTGCATGCACTCCATCCCACCCCAATCAAATCAATTGCCAAGTCTGGTTGACTCTTACTCTTGTTGTCCCCTACTCATATGGCTACTACCCTTACTCATTCCCACCCCTTTGACTATTGAAATAGCCTGCTTATTTGTCTCAGAGCTCCTCTGTTTACTCTGTCCTCTACAAATTGATATTCCTAAAGCATGGATCTGACCCTATCACTCCTTCACTCAAGATGTTCCAATGGCTCCTCAAGGATAAAGCACAAATGCTTCTGTTTGGTTTTTAAAAGCCTTAGTTAAGTTCCCTATATTCAACATTCTATCTTCTCTCTTCATGCCTTTGAATAGGATATACTGTATACCTACAATATACTCCCTTCTTATTTTGGCTTCATAAAATCCAAGCTGCCTTCAAAGCTCAGTTCAACCACATAAATTGCTAGCGTTTCTATATACTGTCAACAAAACCCAGCAGGAAGAGATAGAAAAAGAAATTCTGTTGAAAATAACTGCAGATAAGGGGGCAGCTGGGTAGCTCAGTGGATTGAGAGCCAGGCCTAGAGGCGGGAGGTCCTAGGTTCAAATCTGACCTCAGACACTTCCCAGCTGTGTGAACTTGGACAAGTCACTTGACCCCCATTGCCTACCCTTACCACTCTTCTGCCTTGGAACCAATACACAGTATTGACTCCAAGATGGAAGGTAAGGTTTTAAAAAATATAAAATAAAATAACTGCAGATAGCTGAAACATATTATATTTCATTTTCTCCTTTTTTCATTCGAGATCTCTTCCATAAAAATGATTAATATGAGAAAATGTTTTACATGATTACACATGCAAAATCTACATCAGATTACTTACTGTCTCAGGGAATATACAGGGCAGGGAGGGAGGGTCAGAAGAAGAGAGAGAATTTGAAACTCAAAAAAAATTTTAATGACTATTAAAAGTTGTTTTTGTAGGCAATAAAGGAAAAATGAGATTTTTTAAAATAAAAAATAAGGTAACTGCAGATAATATAAAATATTTTGGAGTCTACCTACTAAGACACTTTTCACCCAAGTAAAGACAAATCTAAAGAACTGGAGAAAAATTAATTGCTCATGGTAGATTGATCCAATATAATAAAAATGGCAGTTTGACCTAAATTAATCTACTTATTCAGTACTATACCAATCAAACTACTAAAAAATATTTTGTAGATCTAGGAAAAAATAATAAGAAAATTCATTTGGAAGATCAAAGAAAAGGGAAAGGTCCCATATGTACAAAAAACATTTATAGCAGATCTTTTTGTGGGGGTAAATAATTTGAAATTGAGGGGATGTCCATCAATTGGGGAATGACTGAACAAGTTGTGGTATATGATATAAGAAATGATGGAGGAAATGGTTTCAGAACAACATGTGAAGAGCCATATGAGCTGATAAAAAGTGAAGTGAGCAGAACCAAGAGAACATCTTACATGGAAACAGCAATATTATAAGGATGATCAGCTATGAAAGACTTGGCTAATCTGCTCAAGAAAATGATCTAAGACAATTTCAAAGGATCCATGATGAAAAATGATATCCATCTTCTGAAAGAATTGATGAACTTGAGTGTAGTTTGAAGCACATAGTTTATTCATTTCCTTTATTTTTATTGCTTTTTTGCATGATGGATAATATGAAAATATGTTTTGCATAATTTCATATGTAAATAATGAGTATCATATTGCATGTCTTCTCAATGAGGGAGAAAATTTAGAACTTAAATTTTTTTAAAGAATACTAATAAATAATAAATTTGGGGTAAAAAGCTCATTCCAAGTGGCACCTCCTACAGAAAATTTATTTAAATTCCCCTAACTCAAGTGCTCCCACCAAAATTACTTTGAATTTACTTTGTTTATGTTTCATGTTTAATCTTCTGTGTACACATCCATGTTGTTTCTCTAGAATTAAATAGAATGCAAGCTCTAGGGCAGGAACTGTTTTAGTTTTGTCTTTGTAACACCATAATCTAACACAGTGCCTGCCACATATTAAGTATTTAATAAATGCTTGTGAAATGAATCAATTTGATCCCTTGAAGGAGAGAAACACTATGGTTTGCACCTCTCCAAAAACAGCAGGACTCACTTTCCGTAGAAGGACAAAAGGTGTTATTTCTGTAAAGACGACAGCAATCAGAAGTGGGTGTCAACCAGTCAATGAAGTCATCTACCCAGGAAGAAGCTGGGATAGCCAGATAAGACCTTAGGAGTACAAAAACAAATGAGACAGAGAAGAAAAGGATAAGAGGATGGTGAGCTGGCATGTAATGGTGGTCTGGTAAAAAATTAATAACCAGTGTTCCAGTGGCAAAAATGTACACATAACACTCAACTTTGATCCACATTATTAACATTTCCTCCATTACTTTTTTAAGTCTAGACATTCAACAAAACAATAAAGCCCTGATTTGTAGCAGTTGCCAATTTTCAAGGCACAAATGCTCACAATGAAAATTTAACAATTGGCTCTCAGGAGCCAGTTAGAGTTGCCTCCCTATTACTTTAGCCTGTAAACCAGGTGAAGTTTCTCTCCAGTGTTTCACCATTCTTCCCTTTTGGCACCCTCTAGATACCTAATGTCTTCATGTTCTCTCCTTTTCCCTCCCCATTTGTGGTAATTCATGCAAGCCTGCTTTCCTATGCTCCATGTTCTGAATCCAACCTCTACCCATCAATCTTCAATTACTTCAAGACATTGCTAACTATTCTAGGCCTAGCTAACTATTCTAATCAAAGGAATTAATGACTTATAATGGTTCTTTGTATTATCCCCTCCATTAACATTTAAAGTTTAACAGGACTATTATATCTTAACCCAAATGAGTGAGTCATGAGAGAATTCCAGGAACTATGACAAGCCAGGGAGTAAGGGTGAGTAGATATAGAAGAACAAGGAAGCCTTTGATTTCCCTTCCAATCAGAGCTTGGAAGCTGACCCCTCCTACTAGAGCAGGCTGTGGAGAGAGCATGGTCAGCAGAGGAAGGTGAAGATATGAAGACGAGGACCTAAATCACAGAATTTCTGAAGTGGAAGAAATTTTGGTGGCAATCTAGTCCAACCCATACCTAGAAAAATGTCCCCACTATATCATACTTGATAAGTAGTCATCCAGAAGAAACCCACTACATCTTGAGGCAGCCCTTTCTATTTTGGGATAACTCTATTTGATAAGTTTCCTGAATCAAGCTTAATTTTGCCTCTTTGAAATTTCCATTGATGGCTTTTATATTCTTCCCTCTGGGTATAAAATGAGTAGGGTCACTAAGTTCTCTTGCATAATAGGTGCTTAATAAATGCTTGTTAATTATTTAAAATCTAACTTCTCTTCTACAAGACATCTTTGAGTATTTTTTTTTAAAAAAACCCTTATCCATCTTAGAATCAATGTTGTGTATGGGTTCCAAGGCAGAAGAACAGAAAGGACTAGGCAATGAGGGTTAAGGGACTTGCCCAATGTCACACAACTAGGAAATGTCTAAGGCCAGATTTCAACCAGGACCTCCAGTCTCTAGACATGACTCTCATTCTACTGAGCCACCTAGCTGCCCATGCTCTTTGAGAACTTTTAAAGACTTATCATGTTCCTCCTGAGTCTTCTCTTCTCCATATTAAGCATCCTCCCCAATTCTTTCAATTGATTTTCATTCAGCCTGAACCCTTTGCCATCCTACTTGCCCTCATCTGGACATTCTCCAGTTAATCAATGTCCTCCATGTTGACAAGAACTGAGCACAACATTCCAGATGAGGCTTAACCACACAGGAGTACAAACAAGGAAATCTGAAATAAAGGAGGTAAGCAGGAGAGAGATTTGGGGCTAAAAGATAAGCAAACCTAGAGTAAGGGATAACAGCATGAATACTCACTCTTTAGGAAATTCTGTGGCATACTGAATCTTCTGGGTAAAGGAATATGCATCACAGCCAGAACTGGAACAGATAGAATTCATGCCATCCAAACTTGAAAAGTTAAAGCCAGAAGTGGTCACAAAGTAAGTGGGCACTCCAACTTCAAAGTAACGGTTCAGGAAGAGGAAGTAATCCAAAAGATATGAATCCTAGGAAGGGTACAAATTCAGCTTGGTGATTCCCTTGTAGTTTAGACTCTGTACTAGAAACTTGCTCAAACCAAATTTATACACATACATAAACATGTGCCCATTCTGATACAGACATTTAAATAAGCATACACTTATGTGCATGTCCTGCATGTATGCACAAATGCACACACAACTCTCAAGATCTTTTTATCATCTCCAGATAATCAGATAAAGATGGCTTAGTTGATAAGAAGTAAGGACACAGAAGATCTTTTAGCTCATGCTTCCAGCTCTGTCTCCAAGAGCATGGAGTTTATTATATATATTTCAAGACTCATTTCACACAAAAGAACTCCCCCGAAACTTAGCAGATGTGCAGAAGTTACAAATTATGTCATATCAAAACACAAAAAATCTCATTTGACTTCAGAATAGAACAAGACCAAGGCTGAATTTTGGCTGGCCCATTATCAAAAGTTAAGTCTGGGAATACTTTCTCAGGGACGAATAACCCCCACTGGAGGAGGTTTTGTCTAAATTTTGTCCATTATTGACCTTGAAGTGTCTAGAAACAGATTCAGAGTCCAGGCAGCTTTTTGCTTAATTTCTGTCTTTAGTCTTGGAGAGAAATTGTTACCCTCTTAACTGTTGATTTGCTAGGAACTTAAAGCTTTTCAATAAGGCCACAATACTTTTCAACAAGAAATCACAAGGATCACAAAAGGGGTCAAAAGAGGAGTCTTAGATTTTTATCTATTCTCTTATTGGCTTCCCACACACAACCAAAAGGCACATTCAGATTCACACCTAGAACCATTTAGTCTTTCTCTACTAGTTCCTTCCCTTTTATTTTCAAACACAGGATCATGAAATTAGTCATTGCCTTACAGTTAAGAATACCAAAACCCATGGGGGCAGCTGGGTAGCTCAATGGATTGAGAGTCAGGCCTAGAGACAGGAGGTTCTAGGTTCAAATCTGACCTCAGACACTTCCCAGCTGTGTGACCCTGGGCAAGTCACTTGACCCCCATTGCCCACCCTTGCCACTCTTCCACCAAGGAGCCAATACACAAAAGTTAAGGGTTTAAAAAAAAAAAAAGAATACCAAAACCCAGAAAGGTTGAGTTGGCCAGGATCAACCATGTAGTAAGTAGCAAAGATAGAATTTGAACCCATGTCCAATAATAAATCTAGTACTCTTTCCACTGTAACATGCTGCTACCTTAATATGCTCAGATCCCCAATAGAATGTTAACTCCTTGAAAGAAGGAGCTCTTTTGTTTTTGTCTTTGTACCTCCAGTACCTTACATGCAGTAGTCACTGTTAGGCATTTGTTGAATTGAAATAAATTCCTTATATTAAAAAAAATAAAATTGAAAAATATTTTAATTGAAATGCATTTCTTAATATTGAAAAAGTAAAAAATTCCTCTGACCCTAAATCTGACCCCTATCTACTCTTCTATTTTTTAAAATCATTTCTGGAACTTCTAGAATTAGTGGGCCCCATTCATTGCTTCTATTTCTTCACCAAAAAAAATTCTTTCCTTAACCTTCTTGAATCTAGAATTCCATACTCCCATCATTCCATTGAAACTACTAAAACAAAGGTTCTCATTGACCTCTTAATAGTCAGATCCAGGGGCTTTTTCTCAGTTCAAATCATTCTTGATCTCTGCAGCTTTGGACACTGATGATCCCTTCTCTTGGCTTCCATAATGCTGTATTATCCTGATTCTCTTACTGTCTCTGTTTCTTTTCTAACTCTTTTTCTATCTCATTTTCCCTGTTTGGGGCCTTAACTATGGATAGTCACCTAAGCTTCAGTCCTCGGCCTTTTTCTCTTTTCTCTCTACACTCCTTTCTTGTATTCCCTTTACCTCTATTCCACCAATATCTCCTCTATCCCCACTATACTTCCAATTTTCACTCTATGCTTGATTTTGTTTTGTAGTTCTAGGTCTGCATTTTAAACTACCTTTCAGACATGTTCACTTCCTGTAATCTCAAATTTAATATATCTAAACCTGAACTTGTCATTCCCCAAAATCCTACTCTTCCTCTTGATCTCCCTATTTCCTTTCATGACACCACCATTCTTCTAGTAAACCAGGTTCAAAACCTCAAGATCATCCTTTATTTCTTCCTATCTCTGTCATAGCCAATCAGTTCCTAAGTCCTACTTATTCTACCTTCACAATGTTCCTTGAATCTATTTTCTCCTTTCTACTTCCATTTCTACCACCTTAGGTCTGACAACTTACTGATCCCTACCACCTCCAATGTTTCCTCACTAGCTCACTACTGCCATTTTAATACTCCTAAAATACTATTTTTTCATGTTTCTCTCCTGCTTGAAAATTTTTAGTAGCTTCCCTATTACTTATAAGATAAAGTTTAAACTCCTTAGCCTAGCATCCAAGCTCCTGGAACTACCTGCCTCTTTGGCCTTATCTCTCATTAATCTTCTACAGGAACCCTCTACTCTGTCTAATCTTGTCTAATACAAATATTTCCTTCCCCAACTAAGAATATCTCCCTCTTGTTTTCCATGAAACTTGCTCAGATTGCAGTGCTATCTCCCTCCTCTGACTCATAGTATCTACTCCACTCTTTTGGCAATGGTCATGTATAAGATGTATCTGGTCAGCAAGGTGATGCAATGGATAGAGTGTAGGGCCTGAAGTCAAGAAGACTCATCTTCCTAAGTTCAAATCTGGGCTCAGACACTTACTAGCTATATGATAACAGGCAAGTCACTTAACCCTGTTTGTCCCATATTTCCTCATCTGTAAAATGAGCTGGAGAAGGAAATGGCAAAGCACTCTAGAATCTTTGCCAAGAAAACCTCAAATGGAGTCACAAAGAGTTGGACAACTGAAAAACAACTCAACAACAAAGTCCCTTGTAGTCTTGAATCTAATAATCCTATGATTCTTTGTTGTTGTCATTCTACATTGTTAATTCTTCATTTGTGCTTTGTCTCCCCAAGTGGGTTATAAGCATCTTGAAGACAGGGACCACACCTTAATAACCCTTTGTATACCGATAGCACAATGTCTCATACAAACCTGGAGCAAAGAAAATGTCTATTGATTGACCTCCTAGGTTAAGTGTTCTTATTTGTCTTTTTTTTCATATTTGAAAACTATATAGCAATCTAATTGGTTTCCTTTACAAGCCTATGTATTTTATTTTATATGTTTAAAAACATTATTATGAGAAAGAGTCCATAGGCTTCACTAGACTTCCACAGGAATCCATGACACAAAAAAAGGATGTGTACCCCTGTTTGTTGTTGTTCAGCTGTTTCAGTCAGGTCTGACTCTGCATGACCCAGCTTGGGATTTCTTAGCAAAGATCTGGAGTGCTTTGCCATTTCCTTCTCCAGCTCATTTAAAGATGAGGAAACTGAAGCAAACAGTTGGTTAAGTAACTTGCCCAGAGACACATAGCTAGTTTGAGGCTGGATTTGAACTCAAGAAGATGAGTTTTTCTGACTTCAGGTATGGTACCTGATCCACTGCATTGCCCAGCTGCCCCATGAATCCCTGTACTAAAGACTTTCTCCAGAAACAAAAGAACCAGCAAAGGGAGAATAGGCTAAACTAGCAGACTTCAAACCTTGGTTGTGTAATCCTATCAGCAAAAAATAAAATGCAATAAAATCTGAACATAGTATCCACCTGTGTATTTATTTATATTTTGTATACTTATTTATATCAAACAAGCCCTACGGTATTAATAATTCTATACATTATAAAACTAATACAAAATATGCATTTTAAAAGGATGTGTTAGAGATGAAACAATATTTAAACTGAAACAACTGTGTCAAGAATGGAATAGAAAGGGAAGACACTTGAAGCAGAAAGACTAATTAGGAGATCATTGCAATAACCAAGTGAGAGAAGATAAGAGTTAGGTTTTAGACAAGTCCCACAATTGGCTATTGTGGGAAAGGTATGATTTGACCCTTCTTCCTACCTTCCTATTACTTGTTTATACATTTCCTTGGATCGAGACATTATTTCCAATTTGGAGACCAAATGACTAGAAGACATTGAATGAGAACATAGAAGGGAAAAGTGAGATAGTCAGTGACAAGCTATCATCTCACCTCAGGTAGTGCCAACTCCTGGTCCAGCCCCACATTGATCTGGCACATGAGATACAAGCTCCAACCAAACAGGGCCATGAATAGCCCAAGCTAAAGAAAAAAAACAGTTGGTAAGAACCCCAAGAACTTTTCTACCTGGAAACAACAGAAAAACTGTTGAGAGTCCCTTAGACACAGCATCCAGAATAGTGGGGCAAAGGTTCCAGATCAACCACTTGAAAGGATTTCCCTCAGAGAGTTTACAGCCTTTGGAAAATAGCTTAAAGCCATATCCACAAAGAAGAGGAAAAAAATAGACTTTCTAAGTGTGATAACCATGGAGACCAAGGTGATCCTCTCTGAGCAGAGAAATAACTAACATGGGACAAAAAGGGCTTTGCCACAGAATGCCAGCATGGGAAGAGAGTCCTGCCCCTCTCTCAGCATATTTTCTTCCCAACATTAGCTCATACTCCTGTGCAGCACATCCACTCTCAGGATACCCTCACAATAATTCCTCTCTCTCAGGACATAACTTCTCCTCAGTCTCTACTCCTTGAACTAAGTTTTCCCCAGATTAAAAAAAAATTTCTAGTATATCTCCTCTGAGCTTCTAAGTATAGAAGCAAAGCAGGTTCTTGAAAATAGACACTATGGGGAAGGAAGGACAAATACTTAGTCTACTGATCATAGTGGGATATCGCCCAAGGATTTCTCTTCTACCCACAACTTCTAAGTTTCAAAGGGCAGCGTATACAATAGAGGCTAGAAAAGTCATAAAATAAGAGGACACGGCCCGTTTGGATACCCTTTCTAGTTCAGTCTCCAAGATGACATAGATATGACCCTTCCTGAAGAAAGGGATATGACAAATGAGTTGTCCAAAAAGAAATCTTTTTCTTGCATTTTAAACTAAGATTCTAGGATTCCCAACTGGACTAGATCTAGAGAGTTCCCCAAATCTGGGATCAATCTCTGCTCTCACTTAAGACCCAGCATCCCCTTGTCTCTTGGGAACTAGAGCCTACCCAAAATCAGATGCTGATAGTTTTTCCCTTTAGAGCTCACCACAACAATCCGGGTGAATCCATGAAGCAAGAAGGGAGCATAAAACTTTCGAAAGAAGCGAAGTAGTAAACTTTCACCCTCTGGAGGGGGAGGCAATTTCCTGGGGTTAGCACAGCAGCACAAATCCAAGCGTGAGGCCTAGGAGGGTTAGGTAAGCATCCTCATTAGCAGAGGGGGAAGAAGAGATCCTCAGGGAAACAAGTTCAGTTCAATTAATATGTCCAGAATAGAATTTATTATCTTTGCTCATTAAGCCCAGCCCTCTCCCAAACTTTCCCACTTCTGTGGAGGGCACCCCACAACCCTTCCAAATCATCCAGGTTTAAAACCTCAGAATCATTCTTGGCTCGGCCTTTTCCTTCATCCCACTGCCTATATAGAGTCAGTTGGAGAGTTAGGCAGATTCTACTTCCACAATTTCTCTCCCATCTGTCGTCTTATCTCTACTCACACAGCCACCACCCCAATTCAAAACTTCATCCCTTTTTTTTTAGACTATTGCAACAGTCTACTAATTGAACTCCTAGTTTGCTGTCTCTCCTCTCATCCATCTTCCCTTTACATGACTGCCAAAATAATCTTCCTAATGAACAAATCTGACTATGCCATTCTCTTCTCAAAAAACTTCATTGGCTCTTAATTGTTTCTAAGAGAAAATTCAAACTTCTCAACTTGTCATTTAAAATCCTTCACAGGGGAAAAAAAAAATCCTTCACAGGGGGCAGCTAAGTGGCTCAGTGGATTGAGAACCAGGCCTAGAGAGGGGACATCCTGGGTACAAATCTGGTCTCAGACTCTTCCTAGCTGTATGTCCCTAGGCAAGTCACTTAACTCCCATTGCCCAGCCTTTAACACTCTTCTGCCTTGGAACCAATGCATAGTATTGATTCTAAGGCAGAAGGTAAGAGTTATAAAAAATTTTTTTAAATAGTATAGCATCTAAGTAGCACAGTTAATAGAGTACCAGGCCTAGTGTTAGGAGGTCCTGGGTTCAAATCTGACTTCAGATACTTCCTAACTATGTGATCCTAGGCAAGTCACTTAATCCCCATTGCCTAGCCCTTACTGCTCTCCTGCCTTGGCACCAATACAAAGTATTGATTCTAAGATGGAAGGTAAGGATATTTTTAAGCCCTTCACAAATGGGCCCTAACCTGCATTTCCAACTTTGTTACACATTAACTCTCTTGGTTCAATACACATTCCAGCTAAGCTGTCCTTCTGGCTAGTGCCTGCACTCAACATTCCATTTTCTTAGTGATACCTGAAATGCACCCTCTTCCTTCTTCCTCCAAGCTTCCTCCAAAGCCCAGTTGATGTGTTAGCTACAATAAGAACCCTCTTATGATGCCTTAGTTATTAGCACTTCCTCCTTCCTCAAAGTGATAGATAAACTTATCTCTATAGAATGTGAATTCCATGGGGGCAAGATTCATAACTTAAGAGCTAGAAGAGATTATAAATCATCCAATCCAACCCCTTCTCTTTATAGACAAGGAAGCTGAGGCTTAGAGAAATTAAATGCTTTTCCCTGGCTTGTACAGCCAGTGAGTGCCAGCAGTGGGATTTCAACCCAGGGCTACCCAATTCTACATCCAGTCCGATGTCTATTATGTCATGCTGCCTCCATTGTCTTTGTAGACCAAGTACATAACATGGAGGAGTGGGTTGGATCTCCTTGAATTTCTAAAGGGAAGATCCCAACATAAGGAAGATAGCTTCTTATTTTACTTTGGTCTTTGTATCCACAAAACCTAGTACAGTGTCTAGGCATCTAGTAAGTGCTTGTCAACTGGCTGATTCTCACTCTCCATCACTCCCTGTTCTTGCCCCCAGAGGCCTTCTTCCCTTTCCCCGTTCCTATGGGAGAAGTAACCATCTCTTAATTCCACTCAGAGATCACTCCCACCCACATCTCCAAGAACTCCCTACCTCTTGCCTCTTGTTGTCCAGGGAGAGCAAAGCAACAAAGGCCGACATCTGCAGCAGGAAGTCAAAGATTATGGCCAAGCCAGCTGTCAGAGCAAAGGTTCGCACAGCTGGCATAGAGGTCAGTGCACCTGACAGGGAAACAAGCAAGGAGTGAAGAGACAGTGCCATTGAAGAGAGATGAGAGAGCAATACTGGGAATGGGGTTAGCACAGAACCCAGGGACTGGACAGCAGGTTAAGGCAGTAAGCAATTCTGCTCAAAGCTAAGATAAAGAATTGGCCAGTGTTTAGAACTGTGCTTTGCACTAATATTCCAGGCCCTCTTGGGGTGTTCTAGCATGGGTTAGGTAACCTCAGGGGCTTCACAGAGATGAGGAATAATAATAGAAATAATTCTCATTCACATACCTCTTTAGGCACTTTTCCCACCTACCATTTGAGGTAGGTAACACAAAATAAAGTGGAAAGAATATTTTATTGGGTTTAGAATCAGGGGAATTGGGTTCAGATCCTCATTCTACCACTTACTAATGTGTTTGACTTCAAGTAAGCAGCTTCTCTTCCCTGAGCCTCAGTTGCTTCAGCTGTAGAGATCTTTAAGATCTCTTCAAACTTTATATTAAGGCTCTATGATCCCTATATTATAGGTGAGGAAATCAAGACATATTGCTAGCAATATTTAAAGGTGGCATTTGAATCTATGTCTCTGAAACATTCCAAAATTTGAGGGATGTAGTCAAAGCAGCACTTGAGAGAAAACTTATTTCTCTAAATAATTACATCATTAAAAAAGAGGGGGAAAGCAGATCAATGAATTGGGCATGCAATAACAACAAAAAACCTAGAAAAAGAAAAAATATATAATTCACGATTAAATATCAAAACAGAACTCCTAAAAATCAAAGGAGAGATTGATAAAATTAAACTAATGAATAAAAAATTTAAAAGACACAATAAAATAGATTAATCATGACTTAATTTTATTAAAAAAGAGAAAGAAGAAAACAAAATACTAAGATCAAAAATGAAAAGGGGGAATGTATCACCAATGAAGATTAAATTAAAGCAATCATTAGGAGTCATTTTGCCCAATTATATGCCAGTAAAGCTGGCAATCTAAGTGAAATACATGAATATTTACAAAAATATAAACTGCCCAGATTTACAGAAGAAGAAACAGAATAATTAAATTACCCTAGCTTAGAAAAAGAAATTGAACAAGCTATCAATGAGTTCCCTCAGAAAATATCCATAAGACCAGATGGATTTCTAAGAGAATTCTGCCAAACATTTAAGGAACGATTAATCCCAATACTATATAAACCACTTGAAAAAACTGGTAAAGGGGTCCTACCAAATTCCTTTTATTACACAAGTATGACTTTGATATCTAAACCCCAGGGAAAGCAAAAATGGAGAAAAAAATATAGACAAATTTACTTAGTGACTATCGATGCAAAAATTTTAAACAAACTACTAGCAAGGAGATTATAGCAATATATTACAAATATCTACCATGACCAGTTGGGATTTATACCCAGTAATGCAGGACTGGTTTAATGTTTGGAAAACTATCAGAATTATTGACCATATTCATTAAAAATCATATGATTATTATAATAGATGCAGAAAAAGATTTTTTACAGAATTCAATATCCATTCCTATTAAAAATCCTAGAAAGCATAGGAATAAATGAAATCTTTCTTAAAATGCTAAGGAGTATCTATCTAAAACCAAGAGCAAGCATTTTATGTAACAAGGATAAACTCAAAGCTTTCCCACTAAGATTAGAGGTGAAGCAAGACTGCCCCTTATCACCACTATTCAATATTTTATTAGAAATACTAGCTATAGCAATAAGACAAGAAAAAGAAATTGAAGAAATAAAAATAGATTATGAAGAAACATAACTATTACTCTTTGCAGATGATATGTGTGTATAGAAATATGTGGGTATGTATAAAAAAAATCAGAGAACTCTAGATAACCAACTAAAAAATGAGTTGAAACAAACAACAACTTCAGCAAAGCTGTAGGATACAAAATAAATCCACATAAATTATTAATATTTCTGTATATTGCCAACAAAACCCAGCAGTAAGAAAGAGAAAGAGAAATTCTAATTTAAAAATAACTTTAGACAATATAAAATACTTGGGAGTCTTATCTGCTAAAACAAAACCAGAAACTTTATGAAAACAACCACAAAACAATTTTCACACAAATAAAGCCAGATCTAAATAACTGGAGAGATATTAAGTGTTCATGAGTAAGCTGAGTCAATATAATAAAAATGACAATCTTGCCTATATTAATTTACTTATTCAGTACCATAACAATCAAACTATCCAAGAATTAATATTTAGAGATTGAAAAAATAGTAACAAAATCAATCAGGAAAAACAAAATGTCAAGTATATCAAAAGAATCAATGAAAAAAAGCAAAGTCGACCTTACAGTACCAGATTTCAAAATATATTATAAAGCAGTAATCATCATAACAGTCTGGCACTGGCTTAGAAATAGACGCTGGATCAATAGAATAGATGGGGTATACAAAAAACAGTAAATGACTATAGTAATTCAACATTTGATAAACCCAAAGATCTAAGCTTTGTGCATAAGAACTCAATATTTGACAAAATGGCTGGGAAAACTAGAAAGTGGTTTGGCACAAACTAGACATAGATCAATATCTCATACTATATACCAAGATGAATAAATAATTTAGAATAAAGTGTAATATCACAAGCAAATTAGAGAAGCATGGAAAAATATACATGTCAGATCTATGGATAAGGGAAGATTTTATTATCAAACATGAGATAGAAAGGATCATGAGATGTGAAATAGCTAATTTTGATTACACAAAATTTAAAAGATTTTTGCACAAACAAAATTAATGCAGCCAAAGTTAGGAGGAAAACATGAAGCTGGGAAAAAAATTTACAGAAAATTTTTCTGGGAGAAAAAAATGGCCACTGCCTTTTCCATGAAAACAAATCTATTCTATTAGTCATTTCTCTTCTACCTGCAGTTGATGTTCTGACCTACAATTCTTGAATCCCCTGAACTCAACTAATATCTTTTGGCAGGAATACCAGGCACGGAAAGAGCACAGAATATTGGAGATGAAAAAGGGGAAGTAGAATGAGACTGGAATAAGTTTTTATATAGTGCCTACTATGTGCCAGGCATTATGCTAAGCACTTTACAAATAGTGCCTTTCAGGAATCATTTTATGCAAACCCTTCATTTTACATATGTGGAAATGGGCCATTGAATTGGGAATTGATTTGTTCAAAGCTTTACAGTTAGTGAGAGAAAGAAGCTCACCTAAGAAGAAACAGATGGCCTCAGAGAGACTACAAAGAAGCATGCTGGGAGCTACGGTGCCCAGGACTCGTCCAATATGTACCTCCCGGCGTTCCTCTGAGAGCCGTGGCAACCTCTGAAAGGAAAAAAAAAAAAGAAAAATAATTTTTTATGCATAGGAATTGGTCATGTCATGCCTCTATTCTAAAATCATCAGGGGCTCCTATTTAACGACCAAATAAATTTCATATTCACTTGCCTACCATTCAAGGCCTTGTCTTGGATTACTCTCCTCAATGTATTCTCTGTTCCAGCTAACTTGGATATATTGTCTATCCTGTAAGGACACATATAATGCTCCGCTCCCATGCTGGCACACCCTCCTCTTTGTCCGTTGAATTCTTTTCTATCCTTTAAAGCCTAAATCAAATGCCATCTATTCCATGAAGCCATCCCTGACCTTCCTCCCCTCTAATTGGTTATGATTTTTTTCTCAGACTTCACATAGTCAATCAGGTATCTCTAAACCTCCACATATCACTTTGTTTTACACTCCTCAATGCACTTATATTTTGGTGTTTGTCTGAAGTGTCTCTTGTACTGTAAGCCCCATGAGAGTAAAATCAATATCTTATTTAAACCTTGTATCTCCCCACTATCAAGCTCTACTGGGCTACCAGACACAATACTTTGCTCCCAGAAAGTGTTTAATAGATGCTTGATGAATGAGTGAATGGTCTCCCTAAGGCCACTATTCTCTCCCTAATTAGAAATGTACTATCAGTCTCTTCCCCCAACATACACATATAATGGGCTAATGGGCAACTCTACCTATACCATACTCCTCTCAAACTGTGGGTCAGCTCCCACCATTGACAACACCTTAACACCTTCAGAGCTCCCAAAACACAAGCCAGCCCAAATTCTCCTTTAACAAAGTTTCCAACCTCCCTGAAACTTTGGTTGCTTCTCAATAGGGATGGCGAGGATAGAAAGGATACCCCTCAAAACATATATCTCATCTTTCCCAATCCCTGGCCTACCCAAGCCTTCCCTGATCCTTTTCATACCTGATACTCTAGAACAAAGATGAAGATGTTGTCAGCTCCAACAGCAAGCACAAGGAAGGGAACGACTTGGATGATCACCATAGAAGAGGGGATGCCCAGGTAGGAGAAGAAGCCCATTGAGGAGAGGACAGATCCCAGCACTACTAGGACCCCGCCTAGGCCCAGGGTTATCTTGGAGTCCACCTACAACAGAACCTGGTGCCTTAAACTTCACACAAAACAGAGGGAAAGAGACTCAAGGAGAAAATTCACTACTGCCTGTCTCTCTCATTGCCCTTCCTTCTCTCCATTCCTGACTTTTATGCAGGATGCATAATGCAAGATGAGTTTACCTGGTCCCTCCTTCCAAAAGAGAAAAGAAAGATCCCAGACAAACCCTGAGGCCCCATCTCCCTCCAAGCTCCTCACCAGTATGCGAGATCGGCTGGAGTATCTACCCAGAGCCAGAGAAATGTACAGGAAGACAATGGCATAGCTGGTGGCAAAGACCGGCAGGTCCTCCATTGTGGTGCGATTTATCTCATCTTCCAGAGATCGCTATGGGTAGACAAGTTTGGTGGAATTGAGGAAGGAATGGAAAGGGTTTAGGATTGTGGAGAAAAAGAGGGATCTCCCTGATTAGGAGGACAGGTGTACCCTGATGGAATGGAGAGAAACTACCTGGTTTGTGTCCTATACCTCTGCCATGAAAGTGACTTCAAAGGTGCCTGCTGTACGCTTCTGGAAGTCTCTCATCACCTCCAGAAAGCGGCTCTCCCAGAGCAGAGCTTGAGCCAAGCGGGGATCCCCAGCAGGGTAGTTGTTCAGGGAGAAAGTCAGCAGGAGAGCCTCAGCACCAGAAAAATCCTGCCCTATGAAAAAGAGGAGCTGAAACAATAAGGCCCTGGGCCCCTCTCTCCTCATTTTCCACAATCTTCTTTCCTTCATTGAGGGGATTTAATCTGTCAAAAGTCCTGACTCATCCATCTCCTATCTCTCATTCCCCATCCCTCACCTCCTATCTCATAAGAACCAACCCATCTTCTCCCATAGCTCTATATCCCACACCTTACCCTACTGCAGCTAGAGGAGGAGGTTTTGTCTAGCATTCTCCAGGTCCTGGCACAAAGAGAGGGCCTTCTGAGGGTGGCAGCAGAGAGAGGTAGAACTCTTGAGGGATTCAGGTTATATAGCTTTTCCTACCCTAGCTCAATCTAACAGATGGCAAGGTCACAAAATTACAGAATTGTACAGCTAGAAGTGACTTCAGAGACCATCTAGTCCAACCCACACCCAAAAAGGAATCTGCACTCTGACATAGCCAACAAGTAATCATCCAAACTCTGCCTGAAGAACTCTGGTGAGAGTTCTTCCATTATCTCTCCCTTCTCTCTCTCTCTGTCTGTCTCTCTGTCTCTCTGTCTCTGTCTCTCTCTATCTCTTTCTGAGTCTCCGTCTTTCTGTCTCTGTCTCTCTATCTCTGGCTGCCTGTCTGTGTGTCTCTCTGTCTCTGTCTCTGTCTCTGTCTCTTTCTCAGCAGTCCCTTCTACTTTGAGAAACCTCTAGTTGATAGGAAATTTTTTCTGACATTAAGCCTAAATTTGCTTCTTTCTAACCTTCACCTTTTGCTCCTCCTTCTGCCCTCTGGGGCCAAAGAGAACAATCCTACTCTGGTCCCCACATAACAGCTCTTCAAATACGTGAAAACAGCTATCTAGGCCCCCCATTTAAAAGACCATTTCTTGGCTATTACTGAGACATTTCACACACTCCTTCCTTCAAGTTTCCTATCAGTGATCACTCTAAAATGTCCTGCCTATCTTAAATGTGTCTTAGGTGACCTTACTCTGGTCAGTGAGATGGCTAATCCCTCTTACCTGTGTAACCTCCCACAGCAAGGAAGGGAAAGACTGGAGCCCCATAATCAGCCATGCAGCTCAGAGCCAAGGTTGTACCATCCTTGAATGTGAGAGGAGAACTGAAGTGGGGGAAAATGGAAAGAGAATTTCAGGACCAGCAAACATTTGGCACTGCTATCTAACCTCTTGCCCCAATCCTCACACTCCACTGCAGGTATTCAAGTTCCCAGCCACTGTTACATCTTTCAACTGCCCACTTCCCTCACTCCTATGGCATCTCATAGAAACTGAGAACTGGGAAACAGAGACTATCCAAGATTATTGAGTCCAACTTTCTCATTTCTGCATAGACTGCTTCTCTGTGCCTAGATGTACTTCCTCCTCTCTTCTATCTTTCAGAATTCCCCCTTTCCTTCAAAGCTCAGGATAACACGCCACCTTCTATGTGAGGACTCTTTTGATCCTCCCCAACTGCTACGGCCCTTCCTTCTCCCTTATACTTATGGATTTATTTTGTCTCTATTGTGTGTCTATTTCACAATATGTACATGTTGTGTTCCCCCAATTCAGTGGAATCTCTTATAGGGCAGAGACTTTATTTTTTCCTTTGTATCTATCACTGTACCTAACACATAAGAGGTACTTAAATGCTTGTGGATTGACTCATTGATTTTACCAATGAGCTAGTTGAGGCCTAGAGTTTCAATAAGTTGCCCAAGATCACACAGCTCAAAGTGGCAGAGCCAAGACTAGGATGAGGATCATTTCAGTTCCAGGGCATACCCTCTTGCTCTTCTCTCTTTATACTTGTATGGATTGAACTTCAGCAGGAAGGAGACTCTCCTTGAAGGACTTGGGTAAGGACAACCAAAGGAGGAACATATGTTCCAAGATAGCCTCTCCCTTCCTGTTCTCCTACACTTTTTTTAACCCTTACCTTCTGTCTTAGAATCAATACTGTGAGGGTTATACAAAAATATTCATAGTCACACTCTTTGTGGTAGCAAAAAATTGGAAAATGAGGGGGTCTCCCTCAATTGCGGAATGGCTGAACAAATTGTGGTATATGATGGTGATGGTATATTATTGTGCAATAAAGAATGATGAATTGCTTGATTTCTATAAAAACTGGGAAGACCTCTGTGAACTGATGCAGAGTGAAATGAGCAGAATCAGGGGAACATTGTACACTGAAACTGTAACATTGTGGGATGATCAGATGTGATAGACTTTGCTACTAATAGCAATGCAATGATCCAGGATAATTCTGAGGGACTTATGAGAAAGGATGCTAATCCACATCCAGAGAAAGAACTGTGGGAGCAGAAATGCAGAAGAAAAACATATGATTTATCACTTGTTTATATGGGTATATGATTTGGGGGTTTGGTTTTAAAAGATTACTGTGTTATAAAGGTAAATAATACAAAAATAGGTATCAAGTGATAACACTTGTATAACCCAGTGGTATTGCTTATCAGCTCCAGGAGTGGGGAGGGAAGACAGGAGGGAGAGAAAATGAATCAGGTAACCCTAGAAAAATATTTTTTTAAATCAATAAATTAATGAAAATGAAAACTATGTATTGGCTCCAAGGCAGAGGAGCAGTGAGGGTAGCCAATTCAGGTTAAGTGACTTGACCAGGGTCACACAGCTAGGAAGTCTCTGAGGTCAGATCTGAACCCAGGACCATCTGTCTCTGGACCCAGCTTTCAATCTGCTGAGCCACCTAGCTCCCCCTGACCTCCTTGACTTTTTGATCCTACTAATTGTTCTTCTCTCATTTTGAAGTTCCAAAATATATGTGCAGATGAAAGAGAAAGGAGACGGAAGAGAATAAGCATTTATAATAGTAGCTACTATATGCCAGGTACTGTGCTAAGCACTTTACAAATATCTCCCTTTATTGTCTTATTTGATCCTTACAACAACCTGATGAGGTAAATGCTTTTATCATCCCCACATTATAGCTGAGGAAACTCAGGTGAAGCAACTTGTCCAGGGACACACAGCTAGTAACTGAAGCTGAATTTGAACTCAGGTCTTTCTAATACTCCATATACTGAGTCACTTATTACAGAGGTTGGGAGATAGGTTCTTCAAGACACTTAAAAATAGACACTAACAAATAGCCAAAAATCAGAGTCTAAATGAAATCATAGTCCCAGGAAAAGCATGGCTGTGGTTATAACCTCTTTAAAGAAAAGGAGTCTTCTAAAGAGTCTCTATGGTCCCCAGTGTTAACAACCTGAAGGGTTAAGTTAGTAAAAAGTATGCTGTTAACAGAAAAGCCCAGAGTGGCATAAGAGAAACCTAGTGGATTAATGGGGGATAAAAATTCCTGTGAAACTGAACCTATAGAGGGTAGGAGGCAGATTGCCAAGCCCAAAGACTTCCCAAAATTCCCCTCATCATCATTCAATGATCATGAGGTCTAGATATCAGGGTAGCACAAAGTTGAGTCTAAAGGGTAAATGTGAGCCAGAAAGACCTCCTAAACTCATAAGAGAAAAGCCCTGGACTAGAAGCCAAAAAATCCTGCCCCTTGATGGGCTTTTTATGGGGGGCTCAAGTTTCCAATCTACTAGATTCAGCCTCTCTGAAGATGGCTATGGGAGGGGGGGGGTGGTAAAGAGAAGCCTCAGCAGTACCAAGGATGGGCTACCCTGGCAGGTGAGGAGACACCACAGGGTCTAGATTTTCAACGGTCACATTGCCCCCCTAGCATTTTTACTATATATGCAAGTAGTGTGAGCCTGAAATAAGCCTAAAACAAAATGGAGTAGGGACACTCAGCTCACCAGAGAGCAAAGAAATGCCTTATCATTGGTGTCAGGAGGCCCCCAAGGTCACAGCCTCCAGTTGTGTTGGCAGTTTGGTCAGAGTTTGTGAACTTTTCAGGCTGTGAACTTTGACAGATTTCTTTGTCAGAGTATGAAAAACGAGAAACATTGGAATTTATTCTTTTTTTAAGAATTTTGCTTTTCAACTGCCTGCCCTTTGATCCAGCCATACCACTGTTGGGTTTGTACCCCAAAGAGATAATAAGGGAAATGACTTGTACAAAAATATTTATATCTGCACTCTTTGTGGTGGCAAAAAATTGGAAAATGAGGGGGTGTCCATCGATTGGGGAATGGCTGAACAAATTGTGGTATCTGATGGTGATGGAATACTATTGTGCTAAAAGGAATAATGAACTGGAGGAATTCCATGTGAACTGAAAGAACCTCCAGGAAATGATGCAGAGCCAGAAGAACATTGTACACAGAAACTGATACACTGTGGCACAATCGAATATAACTGACTTCTCTACTAGCAGCAATGCAATGACCCAGGACAATTCTGAGGGACTTACTAGAAAGAACACTATCCACATCCAGAGAAAGAACTGCGGGGACAGAAACGCAAAAGAAAAACATGATTGACCACATGGTTTGATGGGGATATGATTGGAGATATTGACTTTAAATGATCACTATTGCAAATATTAATAACATGGAAATAGGTTTTGAACAATGATATGTGTATAACCCAGTGGAATTGCTCATCAGCTCTGGGAGGGGGACGGGAGGAAGGGAGGGAAAGAACATGAATCATGTAACCATGGAAAAATATTCTAAATTAATTAAATAAATGGGGGAAAAAAGAATTTTGCTTTTCAATCTCATTTGTCCTTTTTTGGTATTTCTGAACAATAAAGAAGGTTTTGTGAAGGAAGAATATAGGAGGAAAGGAGTGAATAGAGTTAAGAGTGTGGCCTGTGGTAAAAGTCATTGAAGAAGACAATTAGAAAAGCAGCTTGGCACCTTGCCTGGCACAAAGTAGAGGCTTAATAAATGTTTGTTGATTGTTTGACAGTGGACTAAGAGCTGACCTCCTAGTCAGACCTAGATTCAACTACTACCTCTAACTTTAACTGATTGTTTGACCCTGGGCAAGTCACTTCTTCAGTTCTCAGTAACTCAAGGAAATGATCCAAGAGTCTTACTACTGATAAGCATTAGTTGAGTGGGTTTTCCTCACCAAGAATTCCACACACCATTGAAATTACTACTGAACAGGACACACACAAAAAAAGATCACTGGTTATCTTCCTTACCTTTTGAGTGACCTTGGAAAAGAAACTGCTTCCCCTCTCTCTAGACTTAATTTTCCTCATCTGTAAAATGAGCAATGTCTCTAGATAATCTCTAAGGTCCCCTCCAGCTCAGTTGTTCTCTGAGGTTGCTGTTTTCAAAGGCCAGCCCTCTTGATGGTACCTTGACAATGCCACCTAGTATTTGACTCTTCTCCTCTTCCTCCCTGTTACTGGGACCAGAGAACATGCCCTGGAGGATTTAGCCCTCTGGAAAAACTCTGGAACTCCCATCCTAGGGCCCCCCACTGTCCTGATAGGTGGGTGCCTCCCATAGCCCACTCTGTCTAGCTGACCCTGACCATGGCTCATTTTGTATCCTGTCCCACCCTGATGCTGCTTATAAAACCTTCCTCCTCCCTTTTCCAGTTCTGGAATCAAAATCAAAACAAGCTACTGGAAAGGAGTTGTCAACCAATCTATTCTCCTACTGCTCTACTCATTGTTCCCTATGACTTGAATCATTATTTTTTTATAACCCTTACTTTCTGCCCTAGTAACAACTCTAAGACAGAAGGGCAAGGGCTAGGCAATTAGGATTGTGACTTGTCTGGGGTCATACAGCTAGGAAATATCTGAAGCCAAATTTGAATCCAGGTCTTCCCAACTCCAGGCCTAGCATTCTATCCACTGTACCACCTAGCTGACCCATCCTTTAATTTTTTTTGATCACTCCTTGGCCATCACTATCTTATACATGCTATCTCTCCATGTTACAATGAATGTCCTTGAAATTTATGCATTTGTATCCCCAGAACTTTGTACAGTTCTTGGCACATAGTAAGCATTTAATTAATGCCTTTCTGTTGTTGTTGTTGTTATTGTTGTTGTTGTTGTTGTTTTTAAACCCTTACTTTCTTTCTTGGTATTGATACTAAGTATTGGTTCCAAGACAAAAGATCAGTAAGGGCTAGGCAATTGCCCAGAATCACATAGCTAGGAAGTGACTGAGATTTGAATTCAGGTTCTCTATCCACTGGGCCACCTAGCTGCCCCAATGCCTTTCTGTTCCCTGATAAAATGCTGGACTTGAAGTCAGGTAGGTCTGGTTTCAAATTCTGCCTCTAACACTACCTCACATGACTATGGGCAAGTCACCTAGTGTCTCTGATCACTCTCAATCTCCTCATTTGCAAAAAAGGAAGAGTAACCCTTAGGACATATCTCACAGGGGTATCATGAAGCTTAAATAAGAGAGTGTCTGTCAAGCACTTTGCTGTCTCTAAAACAAAATTGAATAATCGACCGCTATTGATGTTATTGGCCCACGTGTAGCAATTTTGAGAAAGGGCACCTTCCCTTGGAGTGATGTGAGTGGCAGTGAGCATGCTGGTTCCCCTTGCTGGCCCTCCCTCCCCCTGTGTGCCCCAACCCTAGAGGATCTCACTTGACACAGTAGAGATAGTGGTCTCTCCAGTCCACCTGGGCGGTGTGCCCCATCAGGGTCTGGTTGGCAGTGAGCAGGAAGTTGGTCCGGTTGCTTTGGAAATACTGCAGTAAGCTGTTGATGCAGCAGTCCCCCAGGCTGGGATTGTTGGGGTTGAGAGGGGCATAGCAGATATCTCTCAGAGAGATGTTGCGCTGTTCTTCCTCGGACCAGACCTCCATGTGCCTCAGTTCTTCTTGCAGCTCCAGAAGCTGAAGGAGCAAGTCCTCGCTCAGGATGCCGCTGAAGTTCTTAGATCCCAGAAGGAGGGAATCATAGGTATAGCTAGATCGGTTAGAAGCTGTCAAGATCACCTGGTTGGTGCGGAAGAAAGGCCCAAAATAGCGGTCATGGAATTCCTTTTCCCGCCTGGCCTGGCTATTGGGAGCAGACCATAACTCCACTGGATTGGTGGTCAGTTCTAGGAAGACCAGTCCACTTGACAGTCCCATTACCAATACTGTGGACACACACAAAACTGTCTTGGGTCGTGAGGCCACCCATGTGCCCCAGCTCTGGAAAAGTTTGCCCAGGATGACGTGGGCAAAATAACTAAATCTATCAGAGCAACGTACACCTTGCTGGGGCTTCTTGGCCTTTGTTTTCCAACAAGAGCGAACCACAAGGAAAGTGAAGAATGAAACAAAGACAGCAGAGAGGAGGATGGCCATGGCCAGCCCCCCATGCATTCTCCCCAGGCGGAAAGTGGAATCCTGCATGGCAGGATGGGCAATCACAGGACAGGCTGCGGCACAGTCCTGGCAAGAGCATGCATTGGAACTATTACCCCGAGTCTCATTGCAGCCCCATGTTTCTGCATCCAGGGGCTCCATCCCATTCCCTAGGACCTGGCCAGGGTCCATGAGATTAAAGGTGATTTCCAAGGGAGCTAATCCATTCCCCGTGTCACCCTGGTAATTGAGCCAACGCTGGGCATTACAGAGGTTGGAGCCATATACCCCACACATGGCACCCACAGCCAAGCCTCCAGTGGCAGGGATTTGCACCTTGCTGCAGGAGTCGTAGGCCCGCTCTGCAAAGCTGCGGGTGTAGAAAGCCTCATAGGCCAACACCTTGGAGGAGTTGGTCCCTGAAATGTTAGAGATACGGGTCACATTGATGAAGACACTTTGGTTGGGGCTACAGGTGTTATGGCAATAAAAGCTGGCAAAGTTCTCCGCACAGGCTGGGCAGCGGGTGAGGAGGGCTTTGGTCACCTTCAAGCTGCTCTCCAGAGCCACCAGCTGTTTGTAGGAACAGCAGGCATAAGTAGAGTTTGGTCCTTGATACAGCTGTGGGCAGAGATCATTCAGGAGCTGCAAATGGATCCCACTCACTTGTACGGCTGGAGTGTTGGACAAGCAAGACACGTTGGACAGTGGGATGAGACTGCCGGACAACTCGGGGTTTTTCCCACAGTCATCGTAGAAGGCACACCTGTTGGCTTCATGAATAGGAGTGTAGCTCTCTCCATGGACCTGAAGAAGGGACTCATCAGAAGGTACTCCTGTGCCCACCTCCCACCCCCAGCAATCTGAGGCTGCCACCCAGTCCTAATTATAAACACAGGCACAAACATTCTGATCTCGTTTCCTGGCCCGAAGCTCTGGGTCCCTTTACTTCTGCCCCTTTCAGGGCAATTCTGTCTCTGCCTTATGGCAGTCCTCACTCCTTCACTTCAGGTAAATAGGTCTCGGAACTAGATCTTATGCCAGGTGAGACTAGATGACACAAACAGCATCAGTGCTAAGAGATTGGTAGTAATTCCAAGGGCAACACTTTCCCTTTACTTTTGCCTTCTCCCTCTTCCAATTTCCTAAACATTTCTTTTAGTCTTCCTGGTTCTTTTTAAGCCTGTGAGCTTCACCAAAACTGTAGAGATGAGAAAAAGATGACTGCCTTGAAACCTGTAGAGCCAATGGCCTTTCCTACCAAGGTCTAAGAGAATTTCCATTTCAGATGGGAATTGCCTCTCTAATAGGCTATGATATCCTTCAGAAAACTGGACTAAGAACTTCCAGTCTTAACTTCCAGCCTTCTGATCCCTTGAATGTGGCTAGAAAGGGGGGTAAGTTTAGCACAGGGGAAAGAGTGCTGGGTAGAGTCAAAGAACCTGGGTCTAATCCTGACTTTTCCATTTATTCCCTGTGTGATCTGGGGTCAGTCACATCACCTCTCTCAACCTCAGTTTCCTTATTTGAAAATGAAAAGGTTGGACTTTTATTGACTTCAACCATTTCCAGCTCTAAATCTATGGTCCAAAGTCCCAATAAATAGGCAGTCCCACTGCCCAAATACCCCTTTGATTACACCCAATAGCCCTTGACTCCATTTAAGGAGTTCTAGTGCATTCTTGAATAGCATGGAGGGAAACACAGAAACCAGGAACTCACCAAATGCAGGAGGACCACCAAGAACAGCACTCCCCTGAACCCAGGCTCAACCATCTCTGTGCTGAGTGAGGGACCAAGTAAAGAGAGCATGGGGCAGCTCAGGGAAGCTGATATGCCAGTTTTGATTAAGGGAGGAATAAATTAGCGATGTAGTAACTCCTGATGGCATTAAATCTGGCCTGACAGCTCAGTAACCAATGAAGAATTTACATTGCTCTGATGTAGCCTTCTAAAGTTAATAATCCACTGTTGGCTACTCCCTTCAAATTGTTTGGCACCAGTTCTATGGATATTCCACTGGCTTTCCCTACTCAACAGAGAAGCATCAAAGCTGTGAGTACAGGAACAGTCTTCACTAGGATTGGGGTATTAAGAGGGTGAAGGAATCATTTGGGGACCCCAAATCCAGGTATTAGGGAGCCTCCCCTTCTCTGATAAATGATCTGAGATTAATAAGAAAACTTTGCAAAAGAGGGAGAATTTGGATTGACATCCCTGGCATATATTTCTAATTTTCTACTCCATCACTGCCTCTGTGCCCTCTTTCTTCTATTTTCCTCTCTAAAACCTAGATTTGATCTCCCCCACGCTGCGATCAGGGCAAGGTCTCACTTGAGTAGGAACACACCCAAGTGTACTGTCATCCTTAGTAATTCTTTATTGATAATAATAACAGTCTTGTTAACATTGGGGGAAGTTGGGGTTAAATGTCTCAAGGACACCAGTTACGAGGAATGACTCAATGAAATCCAACAAGCACTAATTAAGGAAGGATCTGTTGTATGCTAGGCATTGGGAATACAGATAGCAATGAAAACCGTACCCATCCTCTAGGAGCTTACATCCACTGGAGGAAATTAGCATGTACACAAATAAATATAAAATTTGTGCAAAATAAATATAAAATAGAGACTGAGGGAGAAAATATTAACAACTGGGAACATCAGGAAAAGTTTCATAAATGAGGAAATGAGGTGGCACTGAGCTAGAGAGTCCAATAGGCAGGACACAAGGAGAGAGATCAATTCAGATTTGAAGGGCAATCTTCACAAAGGCAGAGAAGTGAGAAATTTACAGAGAGCAGCAAATCGTCAAGTTTTGCTCAGAGACAGAATGGAGGGGAGAAAAAGAGGATGGGGGAGTGCAAAGGGAGTATTGGGAAATTAGTCTGGAAATACAAATTGGAATCAGACTCCAAGGGGCTTTAAACATTCACAGGTACAACTTTCTTTGCCGGCAGGCTAGAGAACTTGGAATCAATAAGTTATTCTTAAATTCCCCTTTCACCATCTCACCTTTCTCTTTTTTATACACTTCCTGGTTGGAGTAAGAATAGAAAGGAGGAAATACAAAGATTGGATCAGGAACCCCTTAAGTGGTTTGCCTCTCCCCTAACAGCAGGTGCGTATTCCTGCCCTCTGCTCCCCATGCTTGATAGGGATCTCTTTGGCTTTCTTTGACCTTCCCTATCGATCCAAATGGGGCCTTGGCCTTGACTCTCCTTAGAGACCAGATAAAGGTGATTTGTGGATACTGGGGAATATCTCTCAATTAGTTCTTTTATGCCTCTCTGTGTCATTCTTAGATCAGAATCTCCTATCAGGGGGCAGCTAAGTGACTCAATGGATTGAGAGTCAGGTCTTGAGACAGAAGGTCCTAGGTTCAAATTTGACCTTAGACACTTCCTAGCTGTGCGACCCTGGGCAAGTCACTTAATCCCCATTGCCTAGCCCTTACTACTCTTCTGCCTTGGAACCAATACATGGTATTGATTCTAAGACATAAGATAAGGGTTTAAAAACAAAAGAATTTCCTGAAAGGCAAGAATACTGATGGTCTCACCTATAACTCCAAAAAGACCAAATTAAAAGGAAAAGGATCCGTAAGTACAAAAAATTTAATAGCAGCTCAGTGTCAAGGGGATGTCCATCAGCCAAGGAATGTCTGAACAAATTAGGGTACATGAAAATAATGGAGTACTATTGTGCAGAAATATAGAAATAAATCATAAAAGGGTCAGTTTTAGAGAGACCTGAGGAGGCTCCTATGATTTGAGGTAAAGTAATTAGAACCAGGAGAACAATTTATACAGTGACAACATTGTGAAGACAAACAGTTTTGAAAGCATTAAGAATTCTGATAAATATAATGACCAACAATAATTCCAAAGGAATGATGAGGTAGCAAGCTCCCATCTCTTGAGAGGGAGATGATGGACTCATATTCCATGAGACATACTTTTTAGGACATAGCCAATGTGATGATTTATTTTGTTTAACTGTGTATATATGTTACAAGGTCTTTTTTTTTTCTTTTAATTGGGTAAAAGAAATTTAGTGTTCGTTAACCCCCCAAAAAAGTAAAATAAGATGTTACATTAAAATAAAATGTATTTTTTACATTTAAATTATTAATGGGCTAGCATACCACCTTTAGTCTGTCTCTTCCTAGAAGCCCAGACCCTATTTTCCCACCACAGCTTTGACCCCTCTTTATTCAACTCCATACTTTCTTCTAAGTATCCCTTTCTTTTCATCTGGCCACACTCTCCATTTCCTTGAAATGCCTAATCTTCTTTGAGCATAATCTACCTCCTTCAAATCCCCCATAATCTATCATTGTTCTTAGAAGAGAGCAAATCAGGAGAGTTTGGGCTGCAGACCTACTTGGGAAGCATAAGGCACTCTCTTCCTCGTTCCCATGGTCTCAGGTAAGATAGAAGTCAAGTTCTATAGCTGGGCAAAGGATAAATTGAGGTTAGGATTGGTTTTAGCAATAAATATCAGACACAAGTGAGCTCTGAAGGAGACTCAAGATGCAATGTGAACTTGAAGAGGTGAGCTATAGCTAGTATCAGATAAAACAAAAGCAAAAATAGACCTAATTAAAAGAGGTTCTCCAGGAAATGACATTTTACTTAAAAGGTACCATAGACAATGAAGTATTAGCAACACTAAACATCTCTATGCACCAAATGGCTTAGCATCCAAATTCTCTTTTTTACTTTCAAATTTTTTTTCAATTACATAAAGAAACAATTTTTAACAATTGTTAATCTGACATTTTTCGATTCAGATTCTCTCCCTCCCTTCCCCAAGGCAGTATACAAATGCTATTATGGAATCATACTTCCATATTTTTCATGCCATGAAAGAAGACACAGATTGCATATACAAGAAAAAAAAAACAAACCAGGGGGCAGCTGGGTGGCTCAGTGGATTGAGAGCCAAGCCCAGAGATGGGAGGTGCTAGGTTCAAATCTGACCTCAGACACTTCAGAGCTGTGTGACCCTGGGCAAGTCACTTAACCCCCATTGCCTAGCCCTTACCACTCTTCTGCCTTAGAACCAATACCAATATTGATTCTGAGGTGGGAGGTAAGTGATTTTAAAGAAAGAAAAAAAAGAAAAAAAGGAAAGGAAAAAACCATGAAGGAAATAAAGTGGAAAAATGGAATGTTTTAATCTAAAATCAGACTCCAATAGTTCCTACTTTTGCTGTGAAAAGTATTTTTCACCATGAGTCCCTTGGGGTTATCTTGAATTGTTTTGTCTTTCACAGTTGAACTTCCAAATTCTTAAAGGAAAAATGAAATAAATTACAAGAGGAAATAGACAGTAAAACAATGCCGAAGGGAACCTCAATTTATCCTTCTCAGAATAAGATAAATCTAACCATAAAATAAATAAGAAAGAAATCAAAAAGACAAATAGAATTTTAGGGAAGTTAGATATGATAAACCTCTGGAGAAAACTGAATGAGAATAGAAAGGAGTATACATTTTCCTCAGCTGTACATGGCATCTTCATAAAAAATTGACCACACATTAGGGACTAAAAACCTTACAAATGCAAAAAAATACAAACCTTAAATGCCCTCTTTTCATATTCTAATGCAATAAAAATCATATTCAATAAAGGAACTTGAAAGCAGAAATTGAAAATTACCCGGAAAGTAAATAATCTTATCCTAAAGAATGAGTCAGAAAACGTCAAAAAGAAATCATAGAAACAATCAATAATTTCATTAAAGAGAATGACAACAATGAGACAGCACACTAAAATTTGTGGGTTAAAGCCAAAGCAGTAATTAGGGAAAATTTTATGTCTCTAAACATTTACATCAATAAAAGAAAGAACAGATCAATTAACTGAACATACAACTAAAAACTAGAAAAACAACAAATTTTATAACTCCAATTAAACAACAAAATGTCAAAGGATAACTAATAAAATTTGACAGCAAAAAAAATTTTTTTAATTAATAAATAAAAGTAGGAAGTTGGTTTTATGGGAAAAAATAGACAAATATTGACTAATTTGATTTAAAAAAAAAAACAAGTCAACAGTACCAAAAATGAGAAGGGAAAATTCACAACCAACGAAGATGAAACTAAGGTAATTACTAGGAACTATTTTGCCCAATAATTTGGCAACAAAACTGACAATCTAAGTGAAATGGATGAATCCTTTCAAAATATAAATTACCCAGATTAACAGGAGAGAAAATAGGATACTTAAATAGTCCTCTCATAGAAAAAAAAATTGAACAGGCCATAAAGGAACCCCCTCAGAAAACATACCCAGGACTAGATGGATTTACAAGCAAATTCTATCAGAAATTTAAAGAACAATTCATTCTAATGTTATACAAACTCTTTTTCAAAAATAGGGTAAGAAGGAGTCTTATAAAATTCTTCCTTGACACAAATATGGGTTTAATACCTAAAGCAGGGAAAGCAAAAACAGAGAAATGAAACTATAGACCAAAATCCCTGATGAATATTGATGCAAAATGTTTAAATAAAATATTAGTCAGACAACAACAATATATCACAAAGATCATACACTATGACCAAGTAGGATTTATACCAGGAATGCAAGGCTAGTTCAATATTAGGAGAACTATCAATATAATTGGTTATATCAATAACAAAACAACAAAGCTTAATTAGATCATATCAATAGATACAAAAAGTCCTTTTTTAACAAAATACAATACTAATTCCTATTAAAACACAAGAAAGCATGGGAGCTGATGGAGCTTTTTTTTAAAATGACAAGTATTATCTATCTAAAATCAAGAGCAAGGATTATCTGTAATGGAAATAAACTATAAGCCTTTCCAGTAAAATTCAAGGTGAAGAAAGAGTGTCCATTTTCACCATTATCATTCAATGTTGTACCAGAAATATTAGCTATAGCAATAAGACAGAAAAAAAGAAATTAAAGAAATAAGAGTAGACAATTGGGGGGGGGGGGGGAAATCACTCTTTGAAGATGAGATAATAATATACTTAGAGATGAGATTCTTAGAAACCCAACTAAAAAAACTAGTTGAAATAAAACTTTTTAAAAGTTTCAGAAAATGTTGAAAAATGCCATCCACCTCCAGAGAAAGAACTGATGGAGTCTGAATGCAGAACAAGACCTACTATTATTTCATTTTGTTTCTTCACTTTGCTTTCATTTGTTTAAGTTCTCTTTCACCAAAGGACTAATATGGAAAGATGTTTTCCACTATTACACATGTAAAATCTATATCAGATTGTTTGCTATTTTGGGGATGGGGGAGGGAAGAAAGAAAGGGTGAAAATTTGGCTCAAATTGTTTTTTTTTTTAATTTAGTTGAGTTTTAAATAATGTTAGTAATTTTTTAAAAGTTACTTAAGTGAAAAAAAGTCATTTCCACTAATAAAAATTTTTTTAATTGCAAAATATAAACTCAAATAAATCATTAGCATTTCTACATATTACCAACAAAATATAGCAGAAAAAGATAGAAAGAGAAATTCCATTTAACTGCAGACAGTAAAAAAATACTTGAGAGTCTACCTTTAAAATACAATCAGGAATGAGATGAACACAATTACAAAATGCTTTTCACACAAAGAAAGAGATCTATACAACTGGGAAAATGTTAATTGCTCATGAATAGGTTGAGCCACTATAATTAAAATGGCAATTTTCCTTAAATTAATTTGCTTATTCAGGGTCATACCAATCAAACTACTAAGAAACTGTTTTCTGGATGAAAAAATTCATCCAGAAGAATAAAAGGTCAAAATTATCAAGGAAATCAATAAGGAAAAAAATGAAGGAAAGCAGCCTTGCAGTACCAGATTTCAAACTATGTTGCAAAGTGGTAATTCTCAAAAAAAAAAAAAAATCTGGTATTAGAAAGAATAGAATTGTTGATCAGTGGAATAGATTAATTACTCAAGGAATTGAGGGGGTTAGATCAGCAAGTGGTAGTGAAGATTGAGG
This sequence comes from Gracilinanus agilis, assembly GCF_016433145.1. Lineage (NCBI taxonomy): Eukaryota > Metazoa > Chordata > Mammalia > Didelphimorphia > Didelphidae > Gracilinanus > Gracilinanus agilis. Next base: position 238,216,462 of record NC_058131.1, on the reverse strand, counting down.
CAATGGAGTGAACAACACATCTTGTGACTTAGTTCTGGACTAACTCAGCTCCCTTTCTATTCGATTATGGGTCTAGTAGTTTCTGTCTCATGAGAAAACTTTATTCAAATGTGGGAATTGGGGGAAAAACCTTATTGTATTGTTTGAACCTATCCCTGCATTGCTGGAAAACTAGACCACTTCAACCTATTGCTTAGGGACCTAAAAATCTAGGTTATGCTGACCAGAAACTCAGTCAGAATCAAACAAAGATTGATGCAAAGAGTTTTCTCATAACTGTACATCCCAAGGAACCCATATGTCTTATTTGAAAACTGCCTCCTTACGGAACAATCCATATTGTTTCCGTATCGTTTTGATTGTTCACAGACCCTTGGAAGAAGTAAGATACCTCTTCCTGGGATTTCAGAGAATTACATTTGTTCTCTCTATCCTTCCCATCTTGGAAAGTCCCTAATCTTTCTTCCAATTAGAAACCAGATTCCTTAATGCTATATCTTGGTTAGTTGTTTCCTTTTAATTAATTGACTATATTTGGTTTTTAATATATAAAAGAGTGTCTCCCCCTATATTCTGGGTCCAGTCAGTGCTAAACTGAGGAAGGATCCTGGTCCCAATTTGTTGAGCAATTGACATGCATTGCTTAATAAATAGAAATGCTTGGAAGCTTGAACTTCTGTTTCCTCAGACATTTCATCTTTCACAGTACACAACATACAGTAGTAAATGACCAAAGTAATCTAGTGTCTGATAAATCCAAAGATCCAAGCTTTTGGGGCAAGGACTCACTATTCAATAAAAACTGCTGGGAAAACTAGAAAGCAGTTTGGTAGAAACTAGGCAGAGACCAACATTTCATCCTATATACTGTTATAAAGAAGGTATCTTTAGTTACTATTTTAGTTATTATAGGGTATATTAATCAGGGAAGCTGTGCTTTGGATTCCCTTGATAGCTGATGCAGGGACACCTGAGTCCTGTCACTCAGCTGAATGTTATAATAACTGCCCTTCTCAATAACAGCGCCCAGGCAGGATCCCTAAAGGTCAGTAGATGGGTAACCCTTTCAGGTCCCACCTGGGGTTGGATTGATTATTAATATTGGGCTCTATTAGCCTTGGATAACGTTTTCATCTGACTGCGTTGCTTGCTCCCCAAGGTTTGTGATGTAATAATCACTCAGGAAGGTACTTAATAAACTTTATCTATAGATGTTAATAAGGGAAAGGAATAAACAGGAACTGACTGGGGATAGGAGACCCTGTCACTAATGGCTATGATCACTAATCCCTCAGAACTGTAGGCTGTTTCAGTAATGCTGGAGCTCTTGTTCTTCACCTCCTCTGGCTCAGCTTGGCCACAGCCAAACCAAAGAAAGCAATCTGCTTGGTGGATACAGATATCGATGATCCCTCTCAGCTTCTTATTGCCAGTTGTTATGTCAGTCCCACAGCCGTCAGGAAATACCTCCCTTACCTCCCTCTGCTTCTTCTACTTCCCTCTTCCCGGTTCCCACCAAGGCCCAGATACCTAAATATCTAGTGATGGTTCAGATGTCTAAATATCTAGGGGGAATTCAGAGAACCAGAGAACCAGAGGACCCACGGTCAGATCCACAGGTCAATGCTCCAAGATCAGATCAATGTCCAAGGCCAAGGGTTCCAGGCCAAGGGGTCTAAAACCAAAGGGCCCTTGTCAGATGGCTGTCAGGGTATTTATATCCTCTGGCCAACTGCCTTTCCTCTTGTCCTCCCAGCATCTGGAAACATTCTGATGTCGCCAACTGTTTTCACCTGTCAATCAAGGTGAGACTCACATCTCCCAGAGTTTGAATATGACAATACCAAAATAAAGTCAAAATGGACACATGAATTTTACATAAAAAGTGACATCATAAACAAATTAAGGGAGCATGAGAAAAGGTATTTCTCAGATCTATGGATAAAAGAGTTTATTACCAAACAAGAGATAGAAGTAAAATGCATAATTTTATTACATTCCATTAAAAAGGTTCTGCACAAACAATATTGATATAACCAAAATTAGAAGGAAAATGAGAAATTAGGAAAAACTTTTCTGCTAAAGCATTCATTTCTCAAATATATGGAGAACTGAGACAAATACAAAAATAAAAGTCATTCCCCAGTTGATACGTGGTCAAATGATTTATGAATAAGCAGTTTTCAGAAGACAAAAATAAATGTATCTGTAGTCATATGAAAAAATGCTCTATACCTCTATTGATTAGAAAAGTGCAAATTAAAATAACTTTGAGATATTAAATATCTCACATCTAACACATTGGATAACATGACAGAAAGGGGAAATTATAAATACTGGAAGAAATATGGAAAAATAAAGACATTAATGCACTGTTGGTGGAGTCATGAACTGGTCCAACCATTCTGAACAACAATTTGGAACTATGTCAAAAGGGCTATAAAACTCTTCATACCCTCAACCCAGCAATAACGATAAATAATGCTACTGAGTCTATATTCCTAAAAAAATCAAAGAAAAGAAAAAAGAGGATCTAAATGTTCAAAAATATTTATAGCAGTTCTTTTTGCCTTGGCAAAGAACAGGAAACTGAGAAGATGCCCCTCATTTGGGGAATGACTAAACAAATTGTGGTATTTGATTGAGATGTTATACTATTGTGCTAACAGCCATGATGAGCAGACTGGTTTCAGAACAACCTGGGAAAACCCAAATGATCTGATGCAAAGTGAAGCATGCAGAACCAGAAAGACACTAGATACAGTAACAATAATATTGTAAGGATGATCAACTGTAATGATAAGACAGTGATCCAAGACAATTCCAAAGGACCCATAAAGAAAAATGCTATCCTGGGGCAGCTGGGTAGCTCAGTGGATTGAGAGCCAGGCCTAGAGACGGGAGGTCCTAGGTTCAAATCCGGCCTCAGACACTTCCCAGCTGTGTGACCCTGGGCAAGTCACTTGACCCCCCCATTGCCTACCCTTACCAATCTTCCACCTATAAGTCAATACACAGAAGTCAAGGGTTTAAAAAAATTTAAAAAAAAATGCTATCCAGCTCTAGAGAGAACTGATGAACTGAGTACAAATTAAAGCATATTTTTTCACTTTCTATACAATATTGTTAATATGTTTTGCATGACTTCACATGCATAATGGATATCATGCTGCTTGATTTCTTAATGGGTGCAGAGGAGTAAAGGGAAGGAAAGAATCTAGAATTCAAAGTTTGTTTGCTTTTAATGTCAAAATAAATCAATGAAATCCCACCTTCCACTGGAAGCCTTTCCAATCCTTAATTCTAATGCCTTCCCTCTATAAATTATTTTCTATTTATCCTGAAAATATCCTGTAGGCACTCAAGAATTGCTTATCGACTGAATGAATGACTTCAGTGAACAGGGAGAGAGGCTGTGCCCCAGGGCAAAAGGAGATCCCAGACCAATAATCAGACACCAACATTCACATACTCCAGAGCAGGTATGAAATACCAGCTTTGTTGCCCATTACTCAATTCCAGGTCATAAATCCAGGGCAAAAAGGGGAAGAAGAAACCACATCTGTACATAAGAGTGGCATTATGAGGTAAGGAGCACCTACAGGTACTAGGCTGAGAGGAGTAAATGCAGAATCATTCAACAGGTGTGTGACTGACCACAGAAACAAAGCAGGGTCTCAGTTCTGACTCCTAGCCCAGTCTTAACCTTTAGAAGAATAATAAAGACAACTTCCCTTTTTCTTTATTTTTAAAATGTTTTCTGAACAGGAGAAATTGTACACAATAACAGCAATACTGTCAGATGATCAACTGTGGAAGGCATAGCTACACTTAGCAATACAATGATCCAGGACAATTGTGAAGGACTTATGACAAAGAATTCAATCCACCTCCAGAGAAAGAACTGTGGGAGTTGGAAGGCAGATCACCTTATTTCACGTTATTTACCTTTTCATTTTTGAATTTTGATTTTATATGAGTATTCTCTTACAACAATGACCATTATGGAAATATATTTTGCAGTGTATATCCCAGTACTAATCGTTTACCATCTTCAAGAAGGGGAAGGGAAAGGAAAAAGGAAGACAATTTGCATCATAATTTTGGAAAACATGTTGAAAATTGTTATTACATGTTATTGGGAAAATAAAATATCTTTGAATTAAAAAAATACAAAAGAGAGCAAATTCAGAAAAGAACATAGATAACCTGAGAAGTATTAATACTGTTGCATTAAATTTAATATATTGATGAAAGTAAACTATATTTAATAGTCAAGGTTTCACATAAAAAAGCATTTTTTTCTGTTCATCATATATGGAAAAGTTTATGTTGATGTTTGTTTAGTTGATAATAAAAAAGAAATTTTGTTATTATTTATTTTTAAATGTTTTTTGAGTGTTCTTGGTCTTTAAATTAAACAAAAGGGAGTCGAGGCCCATTTACTTCATTTTCTTTGCAGCTCTAAGGCAGAACTACTTAGAGGGCCTCCCACACCGAGTGGAAGTTAAATCTGGTTTTCCTGTGTCCCATTGAACATGGCGGCATTGATCATATGGCCACCTCTGTCTCTTGGTGTTTGTTCTTTTTTGACCTTAATTCCTGTAATGGAATTATTCAGGCAACAACCTTGTGAATTTCAAAAGGTCTGGAGGTCTGCAACTGTGGTGTTAGTAGACCTATCCACTGGAGTGGCAATGGCCAATGGCAGTAGGAGCACTTACATTGGGGGCGCACCAACCATTCTTACTATACCTTCTTAGTAAACGGTTTTAATAAAAACTAGTTGAAGTTATTGTCTGGTTTTTCTGTGTTTGCTTGATGTTCTAAATCCTTACTTTCAGTTCTAGTAACAACTCCAAGACAGAAGAGCAAGGACTAGGCAAATAGAGTTAAGTGATGTGCCCAGTGTCTGAGGCCAGATTTGAACCCAGGCATGGCACTCTACCTATTGGGCCACCCAACTGCTTCCCCCTATTGTCTGATTGTTGATGGGGAGCACATTGGTAGAGGCTCAGGAGCTACAATACTAGAAGAGTTACTCTGAGAGCATTGAGGGTAATAAGTAGCAGTCACCCTTTGGGGCCCCTAAACCAACATATTAGAGAGAAAGCAAGGAAGGAAGGAAGGAAGGAAGGAAGGAAGGAAGGAAGGAAGGAAGGAAGGAAGGAAGGAAGGAAGGAAGGAAGGAAGGAAGGAAGGAAGGAAGGAAAAGAGGAATAATCCAGAGGAAGTTATTATACTTGATCCTCACACCAGTCTTATGAAGAAAGTACTATTTTATTTACATGCATTTGACAAGTAAAGAACCTGAAATATAGCTTAAATTTAAATGATTTTTTCAGTCACGCAGGTCATAAGTATCTGAGGCAGGTACCAAACCCAGATCTTCCAGACTCTATGTCCCCTTTCCTGCTTATTGTGAGAAAGTCTGTTTGCCATCTTTCCAGATGGTGTGTATGAGCTCAAAACATAGCAACATTACCCATTTAATTTTAAAAAGGGTTGAGAGAATCTTACAAAAAAAGAAGTGTGAGCTACCCTAGCTAGATGGTGCAAGAGCACGGTCAGAAAGACCTGAATTCTGCTTGATCACATGGTTCAGTGGGGACATGTGTGGGGATGTAGACTCTAAACGATCACCCTAGTGCAAATACTAATAATATGGAAATAGGTCTTGATCAATGACACATGTATAACCCAGTGGAATTGAGCACTGGCTACGGGAGGAGGGTGGCAGGAGGGGAGAGAAAGAACATGAATCATGTAACCACGGGAAAATATTCTAAATCAATTAATTAAATAAATAAACTTAATTAAAAAAAAAGACCTGAATTCAAATCCAATCTCAAGCATTTACCAGCTTTATGACCCTATACAAATCACTTAACTTCTGTACTCCCCGGTTTCCTCAACTGTAAAATGTGAATCATAATAGCATCTGCTTCACAGGGGTATTCTGAGGATGGAATGGGATAATATTTGTAAAGCACTTAGTACAGTGCCTGGCAGATGGTAAGCGCTCAGTAAATATTGATTGATTGATTGAACACAGTAGATGAGGGGCGGTCAGGGCAACGGAAAGGGAAGGCAAACAGAGTTGGGTTTGAGCAGTGGAGCAACTGGTGGTGGTGACTATGGAGAGATATCAGTGTTGGAGGCAATGATGGTCCACTGGGCTCATCTAAGATCTCAGGAGTGGGCTATAGGTCAGTGAGTCCTGGGATGACAAAGTTTCAGCACGATGACAAGTCACTGAAGAGTGCCAGGCTTCTTTGACCCATGACCAAACTTATTTGTAATCTGTAGGAATAATGAGAAAAGATGTTACACCTGGAATCAGCAGTAATCCATTAGAACTCACGGAACACATATTTTGCACATCACCCTGAGGAGGGATGCTGTAGGGCAGGGTTGGGGAACCTTTACTGAATTCAAGTGTCCAAAGGGCAAATACAAGCAGTCTGTGAGCCCCCACTTTATGGGAGAGAGCTGAGGGAGGAAGTGCTTGCTTTGGGCAGCTGGATGAAGGGGTGGGGCATGCAAAAAAAAATGTCCTCAGGCACTGGGAAGAGGGGGAATTGGAGCAGCTCCCAGAGTGCCAGCTGGGCACTTGTGCCACAGCTTCACCAATGAGGCTATAGGGGAAGCAATGCCAATGCCTCCCGTACTGTGCCCCCGCCACAATTTTGGCTATGTCAAAGGCAGCTAGGGAGCATGGTGGATAGAGCAACAAACCTAGAATTGGGATGTCCTGGGTTCAACTCTGGCCTCAGACACTTCCTAGTTGTGTGACCCTGGACAAGTCACTTAACTCCCAACTGCCTAACCCTTGCCACTCTTCTGTCTTAGAGTTGATACTAAGACAAAAGGTAAGGATTTTAAAAACACACACATAGGGGACAACTAGGTGGCTCAGTGGAAAGAGTGCCAGGACTGGAGATATGGTGGAGAGAGGGGGGATCCTGGGTTCAAATCTGACTTCAGACATTTCCTAGCTGTGTGACCCTGGGCAAGTCACTTAACCCCCATTCCCTAGACTTTACCACTCTTCTGCCTCAGAACCAATATATGGTATTGATTCTAAGATGGAAGGTAAGGGGCTTTCTTCTTTTTAATAAAAAAATAAAATAAACAGATACGCGGGGGCAGCTGGGTAGCTCAGTGGATTGAGAGTCAGGCCTAGAGACAGGAGGTCCTAGGTTCAAATCTGGCCTCAGACACTTCCCAGCTGTGTGACCCTGGGCAAGTCACTTGACTCCCATTGCCCACCCTTACCACTCTTCCACCTATGAGCCAATACACAGAAGTTAAGGGTTTAAAATAAACAAGATACGCAATTTGACAATTGACAACATTCCATCAACTCTTATCATGGTGACAACTTCTCTAAACCTCCTGCTTCTTTTCCCTAGTATTCAGTTCCTATAGGGCAGAAAACAGAAAAAGATGAGAGAAAGATCTAGCTACAAATACAGAGGTTATATTCTGTTTATAAGGCGGGGAAAGGCCATTTTTAAAGAAAGTAAGAAAGGGGGAGGGGGAATCAAAGAATGCTCTGTCTTATGCTAATAAATAGAAAATCTTCTGTCAGCCTACATTACTGAGAAGAGATGGAGAATTCTCCCACTCCATCTGACAGCACCAGCGGAGGACCTAAGAAAATAAAATGCATCTACTGACTCTTTGGTAAAGCAGGAAATGCATCAGATTTAGAGTCAGAGGATCTGAGTTCAAATTCCAGCTCAGTAACTTTCAGCCTATGTGATGCTGGTCAAATCAGTTATCCTCTCTGGCTAGGCCTTAGTTTCTTCATCTATAAAATGACAGGGGCTAGATTGGATCCTCTATAAGGACTCTCCCAATTCTAAATCTACAGTGCTTGGCTTGGGCTAATTTTGTCAGGAAAGAACTAGATCACTTAGATATTTCTGAAGAAAGAAGAAAAGCTTAAGGCTATCATTTTAAGCCCTAAAAAATGGGAAGAGGAGGCGATCGATATACTTGTTAAATATGTGAGTGGTGGGCAAGTTTGGAAAGGGAATCCGGTATTTTCCCAAATAGTTCTTTCTGGATTAGAACAGAGAAAACAGACACAGATCCAAAGAACGAGAGAGGATAAAATAATCCAGCAGAAAAGTCTAACTAGCTACAGCTACCTCACCAATCTTAAAAAGGCCACTCCAGACTCAGTCTGGGAAAATAGTAGCCAGGGCAGAGGCAGCCCCAAAGAACAAAGTACAAGGTCCCTGGCCTTGTGATGACAGTTGGGGGTGCCTCCCAGGGGAACACTAGGGCCAAAGGGCCTCCCTCCTCCCAATCCTGGAGCCAGCTCAAAGTGTGTGAGGGCCTAGCCCAGGAAGAGAATTGGGTGGGGAAGGAGCGTGGCTAAACGGCAACTGTCTGCATCACTATCAAGAACCTACTGGATCTTTTCTTTTTCTTTCGTTATTAAAGGAAATGATAGCTGTTTAGAGGAGTAAGATGGAGTTGTAAGGCAGGAAGGGAAGCCTAAGTAGAGGCTCAGAGAACAATTTCTTGGGGCCTTGGCAATGGAGAGGCCAATCCTTCCAGGGGTGCAGCCCATCACCCAAAGATCCTTCAGGGATGGCCATGGTCTGTGCCTCTGAATGACTGTGAGTCTGGAAGTGAGTCCAGCAGTTACCCCGAGGAGGAAATGAGGCAGTGCACCCTCTTAGGGAAGAAAAATGCAACCCCGTGCAGATCCCTACTCATTCTTTGTGACTTATGTCTCTGGTCAGAGGGGAGAAATATCCTCCAAAGTGACTCGGCTCTAGAATCAGGAATTTAACCAAGCCAGGGGTAAACCTAGCTTCTTAGTTCAATGACTCTGACAACTATATATAACAATAATAATAATAGCTAACTTTTATATGGTGAAGGCTATGTGATCTTCACAACAACTCTAGGAGGTGGATGTTATTATTCTCCACATTTTACATTTGAAGAAACTGAGGCAGACAGAGACCAATCTTCTTGCTCAGGTCACACAGCTCATATCTGAGGCTGGATTTGAACTCAGATCTTTCTGACACTAGATCCAGCACTTTACCCATTGTGCCATTTAACTACCTCTTAGACCAGAAAGCCAAAGCATCTTCATAGAGAGGAAGATGATAAAATAAGCCTTTAACATTCTTACAAAGCAGCTCAGGCTAAAGATGAAGGAACAAGAAAAGGGGACTTTATAGGGGGAAATGAGGCTTCAGGCTCAAGGGATCATAAGGCCCTTTTATTTCACTTAGATTCCCTGAATTTCAATTGGAAGGAACTTCTGAGGGCATATAGTTTAAGCTCATGTTAGTGAACCTATGGCACACATGCCAGAGCATGTTGGAGGGGGCTGCTCCCTTCCCCCTCTCCACACCTACTTGAGGACATTTCTCCCAACACCCACCCCTCTGCCCAGCAGCCCAATGGGAGCACTTCCTCCCTCCCCATCTTGGGTAAAGTAGGGGGCTCACATGCGATGTGAGAGTTGCAGTTTGGGCACTTAGTCTCTAAAAGTTTCACCATCACTGGTCTAAGCCATGACTAGAAAAGAATACTTGTCATCCCACAGAGGGCAAGTAGTTGCTTAGTCTCTGTTTCATGACCTCTAGGGAGGAAGAGGGGATCCCCCCTACACACACACGCACCCCTCTCTTGGCAGTCAATTCTGCTTTGTTCTTTTTAGTTTAGTCACTTTTCAGTTTGTCTGACTCTTGGTGATCCCATTGGGGGGTTTCTTTTCTTTATAAACATTTACCTTCTATCTTAGAATCTATATTGCATATTGGTTCCAAGGTAAAAGAGCAATAAGGGCTACGCAATGGGGATTAAGCAACCTGCCCATAGTCACAAGCCAGGAAATGACCAATGCCAAATTTGAATGTAGGATCTCCCATCTCCAGGCCTCAATAAACCACCCACCTGCCTCCTGGGATTTTCTGGACAAAGATACTCCTGTGGTTTGCCATTTCCTTCTCCAGATGACCTTACAGAAGAAGAAACTGAGACAAACAAAATCAAATGACTTGCCCAAGGTCAAATAACTAGTAAGTGTCTGAGATCAGATTTGACCTCAAGTCCTCCTGACTCCAGGCCCAGGGCTCTAACCACTGTGCCACCTATATGCCCTATTTTGTTTTGAGAAATCTCTAATTGTTCTCAAGTTTTTCATGACTTCAGGCTGCCTTTCACTTGTTGCTCTTCATTCTGTCCAATGGGTCCAAGCAAAAAAATTTCAATACTTTTCCATGTGTTGGAATCCACTATGGGGACTTGAAGGCAACTTTCTTGTCCATTCCCCAGTGCAGTTCCCCAGTTCATCAATCCATTCAACGAGCATTCAGTAAGAGCCACTGTGGCTCGAGATAGTTGTTGATGGTTTCCTGGCAGGTGCTAGGGACACAAGGACAAAAATGAAAGGACTACAAAAAGAATGTTTCTGGAGCATAAAAATGTTTCACTCTCTTGCTCAGAAATCCTCCAGGGGAGGAGCTGCAGCTGGGTAGCTCAGTGGATTGAGAGCCAGACCTAGAGACAGGAGGTCCTGGGTTCAAATCTGGCCTCAGACACTTCCCAGCTGTGTGACCCTGGGCAAGTCACTTAACCTCCATTGCCTACCCTTACCACTCTTCTCCCTTGGAGCCAATACACAGTATTGACTCCAAGATGGAAGGTAAGGGTTTAAAAAAAAAAAAAAGGAAAAAAAAGAAATCCTTCCTGGCCTCATTGTCTCAAAGATGCAATGAAATTTCTTATTCTCTCATTTAAGTCCCTCCATCATCTGACTCCTATTTACCTTTCTAAACTTATCACCAGAGTCACCCGCACATACTTATTTATGTTTTATATTATACCCAAACTAACCTGACATTCCATCCACAGCAGGGACCCATTCCTCAAGCCATTTCCCATCCCTGGAACCCCTTCTTCCCCATCTCTAGCTCTCAGAATCCTCTTCTCTTCCATCAAGATTCAGCCACATGGTCGTCTCTTCTATAAAACCTTCTAGAATTCTCCAAGTCAAATTTAGCTTTTCTTCATCCAATCCTTTATCTTAAGGAGTTTACATTCAACTGGAAGAAAACCATATTTAGGTAAGGAAATAAATGCTTATTTAATAATACCTCATATTTGTATAGTGTCTACAGTGTGCCAAGCACAATGCTAAGCACTTTACAAATATCTCATTTGATCCCCACAACAAACCCAGAAGGAATATGCTATTATTATCCCCATTTTACAGATGAGGAAACTGAGACAAACAGAGATTAAGGGACTTGCCCGGAGTCCTGCAATAAATATCTGGAGCTTTGAACTCAGGTCTTCTTAACTCTAGGTCTAGAGATCTTATCCACTGTCCTACCAGCTGCCTCATGTTTTATGGCTACAGATAAGTCAATATAAAGTATAGATAGTATTTACAAAATGATTTGGGGGAGGTATGCCAGAAGGTATTAAGAAAGGACTCCTTTGGCAGGTGGCCTGTGAGCTGATCCTCCACGGGAGCTAGATATTACAAGAGACATTGGTGAGGCGGTGTGGGAAGAAATCTATACAAAAACGTGGAGACATTTGCTGGAATGTCATGTGCAAAGAGCATCCAGAAAGCCAGTTTTATGGAAAGTAGAAGGTGGGAGGGGGAGTACTGTGCAATCTACCCTGAAAGACACGTTAGACTGGAGTCAGAGTACTAAAAAACCTAAACACCAAATGGAAGAGTTTGTGTTTTATCTTCAAGGCAATAGTGAACCACTGGTGCTTTTTGAGCAGGGGAATGGCATGGCCAGACTTGGGCTTCGGGGATGACACTTTAGCATCTGTGTAGAGAGAAAGTGGATTGAAAGGAGAGGCTATTAGGAGGTTTCTGCAAAAGCTCAGGTAAGAGGCACAGTATTTCATGGGAGCCTCACGGCATCTCTGTGAGATAAGTGCTATTACTATCCCCATTTTACGGGCCAGGAACTGACTCTCAAAGAGGAAAAAGCCCAGGTCACATAGCCAAAAAGGATCTGAGATAGGATCTGAACCATCACCTCCTGTCACCAGGCCCAATTCTAACCACCACAGAAGGCTGCCACAATATTGCACTGAATTCTGGAGATTACTCTGCTTGCTGGAACTTTTCCCTGGGAATGTTTTGCAAATTTCCCTTATAGAATCAGAAGCATCTAAAGCAAAGAGGATGCTACTTATTGCACACTCCAGATCTGTTGTTTGGGCTACTTGGTGGCATGGGGATGCTTTGAGTTGCGGATCTTTTTATGGAGATGAAAGTAGGCATCCTTCTCTCTCCATCTGTGTCCTACACTAATTTTTAGGCCATTTAGGCTAGGGTTTGGTTTTTTTAACCTTACCATCATCTGTCAGTATAAATTCTAAGACAAAAGAGAAGCAAGGCCTAGGCAGAATTAAGTAACTTGTCCAGAGTCACACAGCTAGGAAAAGTCTGAGGCCAGATTTGATCTCATGTCCTTTCTTCTCCTCCAACTCTGGTACTCTATTCACTGCTACAAAGCTGCCCCATGGCTAGGGTTTGTAAATTGGTATTGAAATGAATGGAGAGGGCAGCTAGGGGACTCAGTATATAAAGAACCAGGCCAGGAGACGGGAGTCCCTAGGTTCAAATGTAGCCTCAAACACTTCCCAGCTGTGTGACCCTGGGCAAGTCACTTAACCCCCATTGCCCAGCCCTTACCACTCTTCTGCCTTAGAACCAATATACAGTAGTGATTCTAAGATGGAATGTGAGAGGTTTTTTAAGAAAAAAAGAAGAGAGAGAAGGAAAATAGTGTAGAAACAGGCAGAGGCAACATGGAAGCAAATGTCCAGGCCTTCATGACTGCTTCCCCATCCCATCCTGACCCAGGGACAAATATTCAAAGTCATTCATTCTCCTTATCTCCTGACCCTGCAGCTGATGCCATCTTGATTCTAAGACAACTCTGGGTGGGTGAAAGTTAATGTAGTTCTCTGCTTACTATGCCACACTGTGAAATATAGTTTGTCTTATCTGGATTTTAATTGAAGCTATAAACTCTTAAGAAAACAGAGGCGCAATAAAAATATAAAAAAAAAAAAAGCCTTTATGATTATTGTGAAGAGACTTGAGGTTTCTCCTTTTCCCAGACTCAGTCTTGGTCTAAGTCTCTCTATTCCTTTTCTCCTAAGGAGATCTCACTTTCCTCCAGTCCAAGACTCCAAGAGCAAATGGAGCTTTGCAAAGTGGTAAGTAAATTCAATAAACCCAGTTTGAAAATTTATTTAATGACTACTGTGTGCATCGCAAGGCACTGCGGTAGGTCCTGGGGACAACAAAGACAAAACTGAAAGATAAAACATGTACATGGGTAAGCATAACATAAGGCAGGCTTAATAAGAGATCAGAATTTTCTAAGAAAATGTGAGAAAAGAGACGGCAACTGCAGGCATTAGGGAATGCACCTGAGCTCTACCTGGACGGAAAATGGGGCTTTCGTAAAACAGACAAGAAGGATCATGAGAATATGGCTCATACAAATGCATGGAGGCAGAAGATGGGTGATTTTAAGTAACTTCTCTAAGTCCAGTTGGACTGGATTAGTATCTAAAAGGGAATCATGGCAAAGATTGGAAATATATCAGGACCAGGAGAAATGGAAAACTGCAAAGAGGAAAATTTAGGGTTGATGTCAGGAAAAAAAACAACTTTCTAACAATGAGAACTACTCCCAAAGTGGATGGGCTGCCTCAAAAGGTGGTGGGGTCGATCTCCTTAAAAGAGAGTCTTGGGCAGCTGGGTAGCTCAGTGGATTGTCAGGCCCAGAGTTGGGAAGTCCTAGATTCAAATCTGGCCTCTGATACTTCCTAACTGTGTGACCCTGGGCAAGTCACTTTAACTCCCATTGCCTAGCCCTTACTGTTCTTCTGCCTTGGAACCAATACACAGTATTGATTCTAAGACAGAAGGTAAGGGTTTAAAAAAGAAGAAGAAGAGAGTCTTCAAGAAAAGATCAAATCTTCACTTGTATGTTTTCATGGGGATTCTTCTTGTTTAGAGATTAGTATAGTTGGCCTTTGAGGACCCTTCAAACTCAAATTCTGTGATTCTTTGGCTGGGAACCAGACCAAAGAGAACTTTAGAGCCAAAAAAGGAGTTGGTATTTTATAACAGAGGCAAATACAGGGAGCCATTTAAAGTTTTCAAGGAAGAGAATGGCATAGTCAGGCCTGTTCTTTAGGAAGATTATCTTGGTATCTCTATGGAGAACAGATTGGAGAAAAGCTATACTGGAGGCAGAGAGTCCAATTAGGAGGTTATTAAAATAACCTAAGCAAAAGAAGATGAGGATCTGCTATGATGATAAGCGAAGGGATTGATGAAATATTATGGAAATGATATCCATACAATTTGGCAACTGATTGGACATGGGAGGAAAGATATGGGAGCTGAGGAAGAATCTGCTTCCTAGAGCAAATATTCAAAAATTTCAGAAAGTGAACCAAGACCCACTTCTGAGGATTTAACATGGAATCACAGGCAAGTACACCAGTCATTCCACTCTCCTAACCTCTGACCTATTGTTCATGACCCTTAAGCTGAGGCCACCCAAATTCCAAGTCAGCTCTAGGTTGGTGGAATTCTGGACAGTTTTTGACAAGGAGAATTTTAGGTAGAGTTAGTGGACACTGGTGGTTCAAAAAAAATTAATAAGCATGAACTAAAGACATGGAAAGATTTGAGAATTCTACTTCAAATGAATCGGTAATCTCATTTATTTTGGGAAGTCCCTCCAATAATGCAGACAACAAAAATTCACAACAGCCCATCTTCCATGACTCTTTTACCTATTCTCTCAACAGTCCACATAGGGAGTTCACTCAACATACTTGAAGGCCTTCCTCACTTTCTCCTGACATCATAAAGGAACTAGTAGAATATTCTGGCTTTTCACCTATCATCTCTCACCCTTGACATGTAACCAGTTCACATCCTTTTCCAATAATACATTTCCCTGATGACATTCACCTTTACAGATTTTATATTGCAGCCCACTCACATCCTCCATATAGAACTCTAATATCCTCTTTGTAATACTCATTTTTAATTCTTCAGACTATTGTATTCCATTATTCTCTACCATATAGCAATGCTGGTAGAATATCAGTATTAAAAATTATTGGGAATGGTTAGGTGGCAAAATGGCTACAGCCAGACCTGGAGATGGGAAGTCCTAGGTTCAAATGTGGCCTCAGATAATTCCTAGATGGGTGAGCCTGGATGAGTCACTTAACCCCCATTGCCTAGCCCTTACCACTCTTCTGCCTTGGAACCAATGCACGGTATTAATTCTAAGACAGAAGGTAAGGGTTTAAAACTTTTTTTAATGAACAAACAAGAATCACAATTCACTTTATGTACAAATGATCCACAAAGATTTTGGTGGGTGGAAGAGTAAGTATATAGGCCAGTAGTCATTGCTATTTCCTTGGTTGGGTTCATTTGGTATTAATATGGTACAAGATTTTTTCCCCATTTCCTTGGCATCTTTTTCTCCTTCACATACCTGGCATATAGATCCTTTATCACTCACACAATTGTCTTCTAATACAGATCTCTTCCATATGAATCTGGTCCAATTTTGTGTCTTTTCTCATCTTTGTTCTCTTTAGTACCAATTTTATAAACACACTGTGATGTTAGACTCTAAGTGTGGTTAATCTACTGTCCTTGACAATGAAAACAATTCATTACATTAATCATTAAAGATCTTGTTTATTTTGATCTGTTGTTCTCTTTACTTTTCCCTGATTGAAAGCCCCAGGATAGCTTAGCTTACTGAGATCTCTTGCCGAGCTTTCTTCAAATTAGATTTACCCCCAGCATCGGTTCTCTCTGCTTTGAGATATTGTTCATAACTATCCAATATCTTTTTTTTTTAAAACCCTTAACTTCTGTGTGTTGGCTCCTTAGTGGAAGAGTGGTAAGGGTGGGCAATGGGGGTCAAGTGACTTGCCCAGGGTCACACAGCTGGGAAGTGTCTGAGGCCAGATTTGAACCTAGGACCTCCCGTCTCTAGGCCTGACTCTCAAACCACTGAGCTGCCCCCTTAATATCTTTCTTTAATAAGCTAGGTAGCACAGTGGATAAAGTGTTGGAATGGGAATCAAGAAAACCAGAGTTCAAATCCAAAGTTAGATATTTTCTGTGTAGCCCTGGGCAAGTCATTTAAGTTGTTTGCCTCCGTTTCTTCATCTGCAAAATGGGAATGATTATAGCACCTACCTCCCAGGGTTGTTGTTAGGATCAAATGAAATAATAATTGAAAAGTGGTTGGCAGTGCCTGGCACACAGTAGGCATCACGTTGATTTTAGCTATAGTTGTTTTATTTTAGTGAATTTATTATTAGTGTTGTCTAACCAACACTGCCTTTGACTGATATCTCAATTTGAAAATTAAGTTAAATGTTTGCTGTCTGAGGTGCTTTCTGGGTCTTTTGGTCTTTATGCAGGAGCAACAGATTTGTAGCAGTTAACCTTCCATAATAATCAGTGTAAATATCATTTTTGATGTCCATATCCCATTATGTAGTTCAGGGCTGTTGTTTCTATTATATATCATATCTCTTCTTCTTTATTATTTGTTCTTACTTTTACAATTCTGATCTCTACCTAGACAAATCTGAGTCTAAATGTCCAGACAAATAACTCAGAAATAATTTCTATATCAATAAGCATTTTCTTTTCTGTTAAAATACAATCTATTTGATTTTTTTGGTGATATTACTTAGTGCTCATCTATCTAGTGCCTACCAATCTTGAAGTATTCATGACACAACAGTTTGATTCCTTTCACTTGAACCATGGTTTCACTCATATTTTTCATCATTCTCATTCTTTCCCAATATGTGCATCACAATTACAGAGTATCAGGGTATGTCCATTTAAGTTGGAGGGGGTCTCATCAAGATTCCATAGGATACACTAAATCACTAATAATTTTCGTTATGCCTTTCAAGAAATTTTGAATGATTTTGATAGGTAGAAGAAAATTACATCAAAACTATGCTGAAGTTGTATCTGACACCAGAGCAAATTGGCAAAAATTACAAAAGTTAAGAATAGTCAATGTCAGAGGGATTGTGGAAAGACAGGCACAATAATGCATTGTGGAATTGTGCCTTAGAACAACCATCCAGGAAAGCAAATTGAAATTATGCCAATAAAGTGATTAAAATGTCCATATCCTTTGACCCAGAACTTCCCTTTAGGCTTATAAGTCAAGTAAGTCATAGATAAAATAAAAGGTTCTCTCATACATAACACACACATATATTTATAACAGCACTTTTTGCAGTGTCAAAGAACTGAAAACAAAGTAGAGTTCTATTGATTAGGAATTAGCTTAATAAATTAAGCAAATGAATGTAATGAAACATTATTGTGCAATAAGAAACAATGAATATGATGAATATAGAGAAGCAAAGAAAAGACACAAACCGATGCAGTCAAGTAAGCAGAGCCAAAAAAATAATATGCACCATACCTATAATAATGCAAATAGAAAGAACCACAAAACAATTGAAAATTTAATGCTGCAGAATTATAAAGAGCAAGTACAGCCCCAAAGAAGAGATCTGAGAAGTTACCTACTTCCACTCCTTTTTAGAGCTGGGAGGACACAAATGTGGAACACCACATATTTTGTCCAATTTTTTCATTGTATTGATAGGCTTGGTTGTTGTTTTTTTTTTTTTTTAAGAAAATTATTCATTATGAGATGGCTTTTTAGAAAAGATAGAAGGAAATTTAAATAGTATAAAAACAAAGTATGTAAAAAATAAAACTTTCTTTTTAAACCCTTACCTTCTGTCTTGGAGTCAATACTGTGTATTGGCTCCAAGGCAGAAAAGTGGTAAGGGCTAGGCAATGGGGGTTAAGTGATTTGCCCAGGGTCACACAGCTGAGAAGTGTCTGAAAAATAAAACTTTTGAGGAATTTTTACAAATATTATCACCAGTAGTAGAAAACAGCCCATAAACTGTTTCTTCTTGCCTTTGGATATATGAGACCATTCTGCCAATTCCTTTCGTTGCCTCTTGAAGAATTACTTGTTACCCCCAAACTCCCATTTAGTTGTAGTGTCCTTTCCTCTCATTTTATTTAAACCAGGAAAATCAAGACTGATATGACCCTGCAGTATGTTCACTCATTGGTCGTTAGACAAGGATCTCACATGTTTTTTTTTTAAACCTTTTCTTTCTTATAATCAATACTAAGTATCAATCCAAGGCAGAAGAGTGGTAAAGGCTAGGCAATTGGGGTAAAGTGACTTGCCCAGTCACACAGCTAAGAAGTCTGATGTCACATTTGAATCCAGGACCTCCCATCTCCACATCTGGTTCTCTATTCATGAAGCTGCCTCCCTGCCACTCTCCCATCAACTTTTGTTGGCAGTTGCAGTGACAATGATGATCATAGGCAAATTCTGCTCAGAAGACCCGAGAAGAGGCTGTCACATCCAAGAAAGGAAGTGGGTACTCAAATTTGCCATTCTCTAACCTGGAATCCTGTAATAAAAACTAACAACATAGACTTTTTTCAAGGTCCTAAGATTAATATGAGAAAAAAATGTATGCAGAAGGAAAAAAGTGAAATTCAGAAAGGGACACAATTGTTACTTAATGCATTTTTTACTATACAAAACCCCTGAACATCGTTGTTTATAATTTCATGTGCAGCCTTTTTTTTTTTGTTCTTTGTATATTGAAATGTTTTGGGGATAATTAAGTTCATAGTTGAATAGAATTATTTTTTAAAGTTTGGGGAAGTGAAGAGCTGATTAAAAAAACATTATGTGAGAATGTTTTTTGCTTTTCTGAACCACAGTTTGAAATATAGGACTAGCATTTGTGGCCAGAACTTAGTGCAACTTAAGATCTAGTGCATAGCTTTAATTTGCAACTTAAGAGCTAGCATATAAGGTGTTTCAAAAGTCAGTGCCACATTAAGTTTTAAAAAGGGACAAGGGATCCTGTTGTTTCTTAAATATGCCTGGAATCATTTATATCTAATTTAAAGGATTTTCACCACAAGGAAGGGAAACAGTGAATAAGTGGTCAAAGTATACTGCAAGGGTGATCAAAGGAAGTTTTGCAAACTCTAAATGATTAATAAGAGGAGAATGTGAAACAAACTAACTGGCATTTTACCTCACCCACACACAGAAAATCAGAAGGAAAAACAAAGTCTACATTTGTAGAGCTGTGGAAAGATAGACAGTGGTCAAAATGTGAATTGGTTCAACCCTCCTGGAAAACAATTAGGAATTATGCTAAGAAAATAACCAAAATGTCCATACAACTTTTACCCAGCTATTCCATTTCTAGGTATATACACCCAAAGAATGTCCAAAAAGGCTAGATGAACCCAAAATATTTATACCAACTCTCTGTAGTAACAAAGAATAATCAATGTACAGATTACTCTATGGGAGATGTTGTGGAGATAAAATGAACAAGGCATGTTTAGGCGGGATGAGGGAAAAGTGAGATTACTCAGATAAGGTGGCAAACTTGGGTGACTAGACGGATGGCTGCAAAGGCAGCTAGGTGGCTCAGTGAATAGTCAGGCCTAGAGATGGGAGATCCTGAGTTAAAATGACCTCAGGCACTTCCTAGCTATGTGATCCTAGGCAAGTCACAACCATAATTGCCTAGCCCTTCCTCTTCTGCTTTGGAACCAACACTGATTCTAAGGCAGAGGGTAAGGGTTTGTTTTTTGGTTTTTTTTTTTAAAGATATTGGATTAAGAAATTAAAAGATTGCCAGAAAAAGTAGTTTTGTTTTCATATGGACATGGGAATTTATTTGACTTTACTACATGTTTGTTAAGTTTTTAGGCTTTTTTCTTTCCAAGTTGGGGAGATGTGGGAGAGAAAATATTTATTGAAAATGTAAAAGTTAGTTAGGGAAAAAAAAGGGGGGGGGGCAGCTGGGTAGCTCAGTGGATGGAGAGCCAGGCCCAGAAAGGGGAAGTTCTGGGTTCAAATCTGCCCTCAGATACTTCCCAGCTGTGTGACCCCGGGCAAGTCACTTAACAGCCCCTTGCCTAGCCCTTACCACTCTTTGGTCTTACAGCCAATACACAGTATTAATTCTAAGGCAGAAGGTAAGGGTTTAAAATTTAAAAAAAAAAGTTAGTTTGCAAAGAATTGAGAAATTAAGAGGAAACAAATGTAGAAACTGTCTAATTTGCCTAATGAGGCGAGGGTTGAGTGGGACAGGAGAATAGCTTGAAGGGAAAGAATCTCGGTTTTTTTGTTGGATTTTTTTTCCCTAGATCTGTATATCAGCAGTGGAACAAGCCCAGAGGAAAAGGAGGATGACACAGTAGACACTTAATAAATGCTTATTGTTTTACTATTAAGGAAGAGATGGGATGACTGTAAAGGGAAACTCCCTAGGGATGGGACAGGATAATCAAGGACAGAGAGGCTGATCTTAGCAGGGGCCACATTTTCCTCTAAGACTTTCATTTTTTCTAATTCTTTTCAGATCCATACTTTAACACATAGGTTTGGTTTCATTACCTTCTCCTTTTACATTGTCGTAGTCACTATGTACATCTAGTTATCTTCCTTACTATAGTCTGTGTCAGTTATAGATGTCCTCCCATGCTTCTTTTAAAATCATGCTTATTTCTTAAGGTGTAATAATATCCCACATATTCTTTGCCATAATTTGTTTAGCTATTTCCCAATCTTTGGGTGCCTACTTTGTTGGATTTATTGCTACTAAAACGAATGATACGATATTTTGGCATATACACGGAAAATTTCTTAGTTCAATCTTGTTGGGACATAGACCTAGCAATGGGCTGAGTCAACTCCCACTGTATTCTGACCCCCTCATGGAAGTCTAGAGGTAACAAACATAGTTCCATAACCCAACACTTTACCTCCCAACTCTTTGCTTTTGTATAACCTGATTCTTCTATCTGTGATAAATACCTTCAATTCCTCCCCTCTTAGATACCCTGGATTTGTGCACAGTAGAGTTCAAGTGGCACTTACTAGAAGGCCTTTCCTGTTGTCCCTCCCTGAAGTCCCTTAGTGCTTTCTCTCACAATCCGTAGAGGTGTTGTAGACCTTCAGTAGAATTTAAGTTCCTTGAGGGCAGGAACTCATTTCTGTCTTTGTACTTCTATCATTTAGCATGTTACCGGCCAAAAAACTATGTTAACATAACTACTCTGGACTCCTTAGAGGTCCACCAATAGCTAATGTAGGTGCCTAATAACCACTTGTTGAGATGAAGTGATTGAATTGTGGGAATTGACAGAGCATGTCTTTTACCTCTTTTGCCTCAAAACTCTTAATTCTCCAAAGTCTGTATAAACACTGTTCCTGTCTCTGTGGTTATACTTCCTGTTTTCCCCTCAGATTATGTATCAATCCACTCAGGTACCACTTGGGCCCTAGTCATCCCTTTTGAGTCCCCACTGTGTAATTGGACATCTTGTACCTTTAAAACTACCTAGCCCAGAATCCCACTGACTTCCTGTCGTTACAGGCTGTCAAAGACAGGAAATTCGGTGGATTTCCATGTCTAGTTCTCATTATATTTTTATAAGATTTATTAATAAATTTATTAATAATCACTAGAAGGAATAAAAAGGTAACAAAATAAAGCCACGTGCCAAGCTAATCTACCAAAAGTCCTGCGTTCACAGCTGCCCTCATTCCAAGAGAAGAGAACTAGACACGGAAATCCACTGAATTCATCTCCTGTCTATGTCAGCCCGTAACGACAGGAAGTCAGTGGGCTCCTGGGTAATGTAGTTTTAAAGGTACAAGATTTCCAATTACATACTACCCAATCACAATATTAACATGAAGGGACCTTCTGATGAAACAAGCTACAGAAAAGGCCAGAGCAAAACACCTTTAATTTCTGTAAGACCTGGTGAGACCCTAAAGATGCTCAGGCATGGCTCCCAACAGGGCAAACATGAGAGCATAGGGCTGTCTGACCACAGCCAAGTCACTTAAACTTCATGCACCTTAGTGTTTTTTCTTCATTCTCTTCTTTTTTAAAAACCTTGCTTTCTGACTTAGAATCAATACTAAGTATGGATTGTAAGACAGAAAGAGAAGATTTAGGTAATTGGGGCTAAAAGGCTTGTCCGGGGTCACAAAGTTAGAAAGTGTCTGAGACCAGATTTGAACCTAGGATATATCTTCTCTAGGCCTGGCGCTCTATCCACTGTGTCTTCATTCTTTCTTTATTTTAGGTTTAAGCTCTCTCTCTTATTTTTGCTTCTGCTGCTCATCTTGAGGAAGGCACTTTGATGTCATCTGTAGACCAAAGGCTTTAAGATGAGCTTTCTTATCTGTCAAGTTTGATGATTCTAGAAATGTATCTTTAAATCTGTTCTCTTTCCTCTAAGTCTCCCTCCCCACCAGCTCATGCACTTTCCTCATGCTCCCCTCTTCCCAGAATAAAATTTATGACCCCTACCTGGCCTTGTAATACCTGATAAGGCAGGGGAGAAAATTCTATTGCATAGTGAGTGGGTGGCTGACTAAGTGGCTATGCTGAATCATCACTGGGACATTTCACATACAAAATAACACTTCTTCATTTTTCCCAAGTAGGCTCTTCCCTAGCAACGGACTCTCAATCCAAAGCTTGTCAAATAAAGGAAATTAAGAAGCCCACAGTCATCAGGGGAACAACCAAGAGACAGAAGGAACCTTAGAGACCATCTGATCCAACACAAACATTTTTAGAAAAAAGGAAACTAAGGCCAGAAATGACTTGCCTAAGGCATTTATAAAATGGCTGAGCTAGGATTTGAGCTAAGGTCCTAACTCCAAATCTACCTCTCTATTTTCACTTTTTCCTCATGAATGGATAAGAAAAAGCATAAATAGGCATAAAAAGGTGATGTCCCAGGTGCCAGTAGAAATTTCCCAATGGAAAACAAAAGGCAGGAAATGGAAATCTTGAATAATAGGAAGAGATAAATCACAGCTATTGAAAACCAGCTTCCTAACCAAGGTGTTGTGAGTGAAAACTAGATGGTAAGAAATGTGTATTTACCTAAAAGATCAAGGCTCCAGACCTAAGATGGGGACCTGTGGCCTTGATGATTATACTGGAAGCCAACCTTGGGCAATGGGTCTAGGGCAGTGATGACTAACCTTTTAGAGACAGAGTGCCCAAACTGCACCCTTATGCCACATGTGAGCCCACCTCCTTACCACACATAGGGGAAGAAGGAAATGCTCCCATTAGGCTATTGGGCAAAGGGGTAGGTCATATGAGAAACGTCTTCAGGCAGGCCTGGAGACAGGAGGGGAGTAGCCCCCTCTGGCATGTGTCATAGATTTGCCAACATGGGTCTAGGGGTTCTAAGTGTGTGGGAGTGTGAGGGGGGAGGGGACTTTGGCAAACCAAGGTCAGTCTTGCTAACAGATGAGTAGGAATCAATGCAGCACCTTGAGTATGAAGAATGAGGATGTATTTCAGTCCACTTATCAGTGTCCCTTTGGTTGCAAGAGTTGGACTCCTCTCTCATAGGTATCTCTCAGAGGTTTCTTCCACTGCCTTTGAGCCTATGCATGACGACCCCTGCTGGCAGAGGGGCAGAATCTTCCATCTCAACACTAGAGAAAGACTGCTAACTTCCTTCTGGCCCCTGGGAGCCCAATCTCTTAAGTAGATCCCACACCAAATCCAAGTCACTCCACAGCACAGGGCTGACAGGCCAGCCTTCCATAAAGGGGGACAAACAAGTAGTTGGCTAGCTCCCAAAGGAAAGGAAGACCATGTGACACTCAGTCCCAGTGCTGGGGGAGCAACATCAGGAGTGCTTAGCTGAAGGGGCTGAGGTCCTTTGCTTCTTCCTGGTATACTTGAAGCTTCGCAGAGGGTTTTGTGTCCTTGGGGTCTGTGGGAGTAAGAAAGTTAAGAGTAATCATTATCTGTATGGCAGAAGAGTGATAAGTCTCTTTAATCTTGCTAGGACTTTTTTTTTTTTTGGCTAGGAATTTTCAAAGTCATAGTCCAAAGAACACAAGACAAGACAAGTAATTCATAGTCATAAAATATCAGAGATTATTTGAGTTTGGAGAACCTTAAAGAACATTTACTTTGACTTCACTTTACAAATAAGAAAACTGAGGTTCAGAGCCCTTGTGCCTCCTTTCCTACTAGTTACTACTCTGGTTCACCCCATTTCCTTCCCTACTTCCTCTCCCCTACTCCTGTCACTGCCTTCACTATTCTCTATTAAGAAAACAATGAAAAGGACAAAAAAATGGAGATGGGGGGATGGGGGCGCACAGTGAAGAGGGCGAAGGGGAGCTCAAGGAGCTTAACAAGTGCCAAATTCCTTTTCTTAGTACTCTAACATCTAGTCACAAGTTCGGAGCACACAAACCAAGCCACTAGACTTCCTTGGGAATTTCAAACCCTGAGGCAAAGATACAGGGCTTCTTTGTTCTCCAGTTAGGGTATGATATCATTTTCTGGGCCCTACAAAGAAGGCAATAAGGAGGGGGAAAGGGTCAACATTCCAGGAGCCTGTTACTTAACCAGAGCCCACACAAAGGAGATACCTTTAATTTCCTGAGGGAGGTGAAGGGTCTGTTCCGCTTCCGCTTGCTGTGAGGGCGGGCAATGCCACGAAGTGTAGGGGGGACTAGGGAATGAAGAAAACAGATGTTTGGCGATCTGCACCCACAATTATCTGCTACAATTATAGCCTTCATTCCTTCCAGGACCTTAAAGCTGAGCCACCATCAATCTGACCCCATTAGATCTATTCCCAAAACTGAATTCATCCCTCCTGATATTCCTCCTGGACTTTTCTGTACATTTGACCCTCAACACCAGCTTGAAGCCCCATAACCTCTCAATTTCTATGCAATTGCCCTTAAATTGGTTCTCATTTCCTCTCTCTACCTATTCCTTCTGTCCAGTCTGATGTTAAGAGTTTTTTACTTTGTGCCAAGGATGTTTTCTTACAGGATACCCTGTTTCACCTGAAGTTTTCAGTAACAAGAAGATCCTACTTTTGAGTAAACTAGGCTGAACACAGAAGTGTTTTCTATTGAATTTTTCACTAATGGCAAACTTCTTCCTTTATGTAAAATAAATTTATTGTGAATTGAAAATTTAATTTACTTTCTTCATTCACCTTCCCACACCATTTCCCAACTCTACTCCCAATCTTCAATATTCCCAAGGTTCTGTCCTCAGGTATTTCACTATTCTTATCTATGCTCAGTTCCTCAGTTATCTCATCCATTCCCGGGGCTCTAACTATTGCCCCTCTTTGGATGATTCTTTGCCTTGGTCTTACTACAGCAGATATGGCCTAGAAAGTCTCTATTACAGATATTTCCAAATGTCTATTAATATCTCCAGCTAACTTTTACATAGTACTTTAAGATTTAGCTTCAAACAATATCATGAGGCAGACACTACTGTTATCACCACTTTAAAAAGAAAACTGAGGCTTAGAAAGGGTAAGTGGTTTGCCCAAGATCACAGAACTAATAAGAGTTTGAGGGGGGATTCAAACCTAAGCCTGACAAGTCCAGAGCTCTATCCACTATAGATAGACAATCTTCAATGACCAGAGGACATCTTCATTAAAATGCTCCAATTCTAATATGTGAAAAGTGAACCGATCCTATTTTTCTATGAAGTGGATTTCCATCCTCAATAACACATGGATCAAGTTCTTCCTTTCCACTCCATCTCTGATTATCATTTAATTTTTGTTAAACTGTTACCCCTTTGTCTTAGAATCAATAAGTATCAATTAGAATCAATAAGTATCAATTCTAAGACATAAGAACAGTAAGGGCAAGGCAGTTAGGGTTAAGTGTCTTGCCCAGGGTCACAAAGCTAGGAAGGGCCTAAGGCTAGATTTGAATCCAGTTTCTCTAATTATCATTTTCAATGTCTAGTACCTTCCTTAACCCCAACTTCCCCTCTAATCACATACCTGTAAGGCTAAACCCTAAACCTCAACACATCACAGGGTGCTACATCAACATTCAAAACCTCAAACTCCATCTGTCTCCATCTTCATCTCAGTGGTGTCCCAATGAACCAAATGTCTGATCTCACTAGAAATACCAATCACTTGATCAACTATGAATAACTTCACTATTATCAGGAATGCACTGATCCAAGATAAGTCCTCCAAGAGACTCAGAAAGGGAAAATGCTATTTACTGCCCTTTATGGAATTGATGAAATCTGAATGCAGATCAAAGCAAACCATTTTTCACTTTCTTTCATGACTTTTTTCTTATATGTATGACATGATCTTCTTTCACAATATAAGTATAGAAATATGTGTCACATGATAGAACATACATAACCTCTATTAGATTACTTACCTCTTGAGGAGGGGTTGAGGGAAGTAGAGAATTTGGATTGTAAAATGTCATAAAACAAATGTTAAAATTTGTTTCTACAAGTAATTGGGGAAAAAAATACAACAAAATATTACCGGGAAAAATTTTTTTCCAGAAAAAAAAATACCTATCACTGAAAGACTTATAATTTACTAAGACTGCCCCCTCCCCAACCTCTTTTCTGGGCACGCAACTTCCTTTCCATCCCACATATTACAAACAATCACTGATCATCACCTTAATTCTCTTCTATCTAACTTGTTTAAATTTTACTTTCTCCATTCTTGCTCCCAAAACAAAGAATAGGGGCAATTAGCTGGCTCAGTGGATCAAGAACCAGGCCTGGAGTCAGGAGGACCCCGAGTTCAACTACTTCCTAGGGTGTAACCCTGGACAAGTCACTTAACCTCAATTATCTAGTGCTTACTATTCTTCTAGCTTAGAATCTATACTTAATATCATTTTAAGACAGTAGATGAAAGTTTTTTTAAAAATCATAGTTGAAGAAAGATCACAGAACCATCCTCACCTAACTCACAATTCTTACTCATTAGGCAACATGTTATAGTAAAAAGAGCACCAGGGCTAGGAGAAACTGAATCCAGCTGGAAAGGACCTCAAAGGTCACCAAGAACAACCTGTACCTAAACAAAGATCCCTTCTACAATATCAATCAACAAGTACTTACTCAGCTCCTGTTATGCCAGTTGCTGGGGATATGACAGTGAGGAAGTCCCTAACCTCTCAAAGAAATTACTGTCTTATATACCCAACCAACAGACTTTTTTTTTTTTTTTATTTTAAACCCTTAACTTCTGTGTATTGACTTATAGGTGGAAGATTGGTAAGGGTAGGCAATAGGGGTCAAGTGACTTGCCCAGGGTCACACAGCTGGGAAGTGTCTGAGGCCAGATTTGAACCTAGGACCTCCCGTCTCTTGGCCTGGCTCTCAATCCACTGAGCTACCCAGCTGCCCCCACAACCAACAGACTTTTAAGATTGAATGAACTCAAACTCAATGCTGCCTGTCACTGAGATCTGTCCCTCCGTCCCTCCTAATGGAGAGGGGAGAGGGTAGGCATGGAAGTGCTTCTCTCAAATCTTTCATTTAAAGAAAGGGCTTGATGCAGCCACCTCCTCATCTCCCACCTAGCATGCCTCTGGGTCAGGTATTTTTGTTTTTTAAACCCTTACCTTTCATCTTGGAGTCAATACTATATATTTGCTCCAAGACAAAAAAGTGGTAAAGGCTAGGCAATAGGGGTTAAGTGATTTACCCAGGGTCACACAACTGGGAAGTGTCTGAGGCCAGATTTGAACCTAGGACCTCCCATCTCTAGGCTTGGCTCTCAATCCCCTGAGCTACCCAGCTGCCCCCTATATCCACCCTTCTTCAGCTTCTTTTTCTATATTTTTGCCCAAATAGATTTTTTTTTTTTTTGCTCAAATAGATCTGAGTTTCTTGAAGGCAGGGACTGTCTCTGGCCTTTGACTACCCCTAGCCCTTAGTACAGGGATGGCACATAGTAGGTACTTAATAAATGTTTATTCAATGACTAAGTATGGAAGGGAAAGGAAACTCACTACTTTTTTTCCACACCCTTGTCTTCTTTTGTCTGGTAAAAGAGAAGCAAGGGCTAATAGTCACACCTTTGAACCCAGGTATCCCAACTCCAGGCTTTATCCACTGTGTTTCCTAGTTCCCTGAGGCCCGTTATTTCTTGTGAGAGTTCATTCCTTATGGAAGTTTCTCCTTATGTCAGTCAACCTATCGATCTTTTTCAATCCATTTCACCTTTCATTTTATATTCTAGAATTTTGCCAAGAATCCAAATCAAATCTGCTGACTTATAGTTTACAGATTCCATTCTCTTGCCTTTTTTGAACATTACTAATAAACACCTGCCTTTCTCCCTTTGTACAGAATATATGTCTCTTTCTCCATGGTTTTTCAAAGGTCACCGTCAATGGCTCATCAAAAACATTTTCCAGTTCTCTTAGTATCCTGGGATATAGTTCATCTAGGCAAGCTGACCAAAACTCATCAAGGGCACTGAGAATCATTCTCACAAATCTCTCTATCTTGAGTATGAATTCTCTATTAGTCATTATTGTTCTGTCCTTCCCAGTCCAAATATTTTCCTTGGCAAAAAAACACAGAAAGACAATAAGAAATGAACAGGTCTATCACCTGTTAGCACTGCCATATCCTCCTCCATGCAGGCAGTAGTCCAATTGCTTCTTTGATTCTCGTCTTTTCCCAATATAGTGAGGGGGAAGGGAGAACAAGTAGGAGCCCAAGATCTTAGTCCAAGCTCTGCCAATGACTAGTTGTATGAACTCCAACAAAATCAGTTGATTTCTTTTCTCATTTGTCAGAAAGGACAAATGGGTTCCTTTCTTTTCCCTCTTTAAATTCTTTCTCTGCATGAACTCATAAGCTCCTAAGGATTTTATTATTATCCCTAGGTAGACAATTCCCAATCTAAAGATGTAATACTACCTGGTCTCTTCCTGAGGTCCTCTCTCACTTGTTTAGATACTTCAAATAGGCATCTAAAATGCAGCATTTCTAAAACTGAATTCTTTGTTTTTTATTTTACTATTTTTTCAACTAACAAAAATGTATTCTCTCTTTCTCTCTCACCACTCCCTCTAACCCCTGTGGGAGAGGTGAACTCTTATGATAAATACACACAATCAAGCAAAACAAAATCCCATATTGACCACACAGAAAAAAATGTCTATCTTATTCTACACCCTGAATAATCCCTCTATCAAGAGTTGTGGAACAGGCTTCAACATTGATCCTAAATCATTGCATTGATAATCTTTTCCCCAAATCTGCCTTCCTTCTCAACATCTCTATTTGATGAGAAAAGTATTTTCACTTAAAAAAAAAGTTCAGCCAAACTATATTAATGTAGCAACTAGATCTTACAGCACAAAGACTCAAGATCATAGACTTAAGAGAAAACCTGAGCGTATCTAGTCCAACCCTCTTATTTTATGAAAGAAACCAAGGATCAGGAAGGTGAACTAAGAGGTCGTCAGTAATAGGGGTGAGAGTCAAATCCAGGTCCTCAACCCCAATTCAGAACTCTTTCCACTCCATCATTTCCCACCATCTCCAGGAAACATCTCTCAACTTATTCCACCTACAATTGGCTCTCCCTTCTCAGAGTTCCTAGTGTGGTTCTAGCTGATACTAGTTAATATCAGTTACTCCCCCCAAAGTTCCACAGGTGTTAATTCAGTTTCCCTAGGCTACATTATATAAGATTATATGAATCTTGAGAGCACAGATTATCTTGTGCTTTTTTCAGATCTTCTAGTCAGGAGAGCATTTAACAAATACTTGTTGGCTAGCTGATTGATCCATTGTTCTCTCCCCATCTGTCAGGGGTACCACCCTCCCAAGAGGTCTCCATTCTTCTCTTCATTAGCACACACTCTATACTGGCTGCATCAACCACCTAAGCCCAAGTGAGTCTTACCCAAGTAGTCAGGAACATGGCCAAGATGGGGCTTCACTACTGCTGGGTGCAGGGGCCGATCATGTCGTAAGAGCTGTAAATCTCTAGGGTTATCCTCAAAGTAGGTCTGGAAGAAGAAGAGGTATTACTGCAAAGATTTATGTTTTGTTTTGTTTTAATTTTCTCTTTTATTGTGAACTTAAGCATTAGTCAACTAGCATTTCAAAATGTAAATGAGAAAGTGGTTATATAAGAAACTGAACTTACAGTTCAAATATATAATTATTCAATTTAACAAGGCAAGAACAAAATTGCTCTATTTGGGTGTCCTTTTCTGCACTGTTTTCTTCTGTTTTAAAAAACATTTTAGGAGCAGCTGGGTAGCTCAGTGAATTGAGAATCAGGCCTAGAGACAGGAGGTCCTAGGTTCAAATCCGGCCTCAGACACTTCCCAACTGTGTGACCCTGGGCAAGTCACTTGACCCCCATTGCCCACCCTTACCACTCTTCCACCTAGGAGTAAATACACAGAAGTTAAGGGTTTAAAAAAATAGCATAGATAGATAAATGGATAAGCAAATAAACAAATAGATATAGATAGCATTTTATTAATGTTCTTTTTGCAGGGAGAAAGCTATTACTACCCGCTTATCAACCAACCAATCTTCCCCTCTTATAACAAATAGCCATAGTTCAACCAAAAAAATAAAGCCTGATTCTTACAACCTGTCTTCCCTTCTATGGGCTATCACATTACTCCTTTTTTTAAAAACCCTTACCTTTTGTCTTAGAATCAATACTAAATATCAGTTCCAAGGCAGAAGAGCAGTAAGGGCTAGGTAAATGAGGTTAAATGACTTGTTCAGAATCATATAGCTAGTCAGTGTCTAAGGTCATATTTGAACCCAGTCCCTCCCATTTTGAGGCCTGGCTCTCTATCTACTAAGCCATCTAGCTGACCACACATTACTCCTAATATCCTTGACTCCTAAGAGCCCATTAAATCTTGAATAAGACCCAAAGCCTAGATGTCCACTTCTTACTACAAGAACACTGCCAGACCTCACCTCTTTTCTTCTGTTCTCCACCCTCATACATGATCCATCCTTTCTCACCTTGAGCTTCTCTGAGTGCAGAAGCTCCTCTTTAATCTCCTTCAGTCTTGCTTCCCGAATGGCTTGTTTAGTCACAGAACGCATGGCATCCTAGGCAAAGAGGATCAAGAAAGTAGATAAGGCAACTGACCCAGGACTAAACCATCCTTTGAACCTAAGCCCAGGTCCCAAATTTGTAAAGAATTGTCCCCAGCTCACCCGGCAACGGTATCGGAAACCCTCAATCTCCTCCATTCGAAATTGGTAGGGAAGAAACATGGACTCTGCATTTTCTGTGGATAAAAGAACCTGTGAGATACTAAAAGGGCTGAAAGACTTTAGCACCTGAGTAGGGTAACTAATCCAGGCACTAGCCCAAAGAAAGGAACAAAGCATGAAAAAATATTTCTCCATATCTTAGCTCCACTCCCTTAGTCAAATCAACCACTTAGTCAAATAGGATAATGTCCTGTGCTACCCACTCTCCCCAAAATCTTCAGCCTTCCTCTAAACTCTGGCAGTACTCATATGTATCCATTCATTTGGGTACTTTAACACATACTAGGTGGCACTGCTATTTAACTTCTATTAAATATGTAGCTTTCTCAACTACCTAATTAAAGGGTCCTTATCTTATACCCCTTTGTAACTCCAACACTTACCCCAGTGCTCTGTATAAAGCAAATGCCCCATAAATTTTGGTGCTGATATGCACTTATCAACATTTCTTAAATGAGACATCAAGAAGGGATAATGCTCTCTTGGACCTCAGTACTTCCTAAAACCTTTGAAATCTGCCCAATTCTTTCTGAGTTTCCCCAGCAAAAGGATTCAATGTATTATTGCTAGAGAGAGACACCATGCTATAGTACAGTGAAGGGCAACCTTTTGAGCTTAGTGTGTCAAAATTTGCCAAAAAAACAAGCATAACTTGAGTGATGTGTCACTTTGAGAAAAAAAAACATAATTTCGCAATATTTGTAGTTTAAATAACATATTTTCTCTGTATTTGGCTACATGCAGCCGCATGTCATAGAAAATAGCTACATGTGTCAGTGCTGACATGCATGTCATAGGTTTGCCATCAAGGCTATAGTATATGGGGACCTGGTTTGGAGTCTACTTGGAATCAAGTCCCACCTCTGTTACATACTGGTTGTGACTCTGGTCAAGTTACTTAACTGAAAAGAGAGAATATATGAAGGAAATAAAGTGAACAGTTTGGTTTAAGTTGGCTAGTTAAGGACTTTGATGTACTAATATGGGTAGGATCAGTGGTAGAACAAGTTGTTTGAGACCTTGTCCTTGTGCCCACCAAGGAATTGGCAAACAGGCATAGATTCATGATCTTTCAGCTGACAAAATTCTGTGCCCAGGATGTACATGACACAGGCTAATGTCTAAGTTTAAGTTACACAAGAATTGCCCTCTACACTGGTAGATAGAAGTTTCTCACTGGGTACTTCTTAAACCATTAAGATCACAGGTCTGGACACATACACACTGGCCTTTTCCACATTTCACTCCTCTTCCCCAGTCTATCTTTCAGCATTAGCCTTTCCTTCATCACATTACCCCAACTTTTTAATATTTATCCCTCCCCTTTCTCTGAGACAGTAATTCAACCCTTGATGGTTCAACTTCCTTAAAAGTGAGGACAACTGGTTAAAATGACTAAAAAGAAAAATGATAAAAGTAGGATGGAATGTGGAAAAATTGGGACACTAATACACTACTGGTGAAACTATGAACTTATACAACCATTCTGGAGAACAATATGGAACCAGGTTCAAAGGACCATAAACCTATGCATACCCTTTGATCCAGCAATATCACTACTGAGTCTGTATCCCAGAGATCAGAAATAGGAGGAAAGGACCAACTTATACAAAAATATCTTTTCAATTCTTTAAATAGAAACTAAGGCAGTATCCATCAATTGGGAAATAGCTAAAAGCTATGTTTTATGGTTGTAATGGAATATTATTATGCCATAAGAAATGACCAACAGGATGAGTTCAGAAAAACCTGGACTAAGATGAAGTGATACAAAGTGAAGTGAGCAGAACTAGAACACTGTGTATAAGAACAAAAATATTGTGCAATGACCAACCGTGAACTATTATCAGCAAAACAAGGTCCCAAGATAACCCCAAGGGATTAATGATAAAAAATGTTCTCCATAGCCAAAGAAGGAACTATTGGAGTCTAATTGCAGATCGAACCACGTCATACTTTACTTTATTTCCTTCGTGAGGTTTTTTTAATTACATGTGTGACATGTGTCTTCTGTCACAGCATGGGGAATATGGAAATATGTATTGCATGACAACACCAGTATAAACTATATCAGACTATTTATTGCCTGGGGAGCAGAGCAGAGAATTTGAATTGAAAAATGTAAGAAAACAATTATCGAAAATTGTTTCTACATGTAATTGAAAAAAATGTAAGAAAGTTTAAAACAAAAAAGAAGTGAGGACAAGGGAACCAAAGTGAAAAAAATGTAAGAAAGTTTAAAACAAAAAAGAAGTGAGGACAAGGGAACCAAAGGCTGCCTCACAAGAAACCCCAGTTTTTACCTCCTCCAAGGGCCTCCTCAATTTCTTTGAGCTGGGAACGTTCTGTGGGCAGCACAAATGTCAGGGCTGTTCCTGGGTTGTTAGCACGTGCAGTCCTATGAAGAAAAGATACACTCGAGCCACAATATCCTTTACCTCAGGACATCTGCACACAGCACACAGTCTGGCACTATACCTACCTGCCAGCTCGATGAATATAGGCCTCAGGGGAAGGTGGGAGATCAAAATTGAGCACAGCTGTCACATTGTGGAAGTCAATGCCACGTGCCACACCAGATTCTGTATCAGAGGCCCTATGAAGAGAGAAGCTTTAAAATAAAATTGCCTCTTTTCCATTAGGATAGGCATAATGCTAGTCCCATGTTTGAATATCACCCATTCTTAAATAGCTAACATTCTTTAGCAACTAGTTTTCTAATAACTAGTCCATATTTTTTCTTTTCTTTTCTATTTCTTTCTCAAACTGACAATCCAACTTACACCATTTTCTCTCCACCCTGGTGCCAAAGCCCAAAAGAACATTTATGTGTATATATAGTGAAAATAATACCTGGAAATCCTATAAGTCAAGAAAAAAACCTAGTCCTTACCCCAATCCATGCATTCTAGAGTTTAGCATCCTTTCAAAAGACAGAAGAAACAGGACTGTGGGAGTGAAAAACTAAGGAAAATTAGGGAGCTCTATCTACATCACCTCTCTCCTTTGGATCCTTGGCCCCGACGCTTGCCTTTAAAGGGGGCCCCCAGCACTTCTTCATCAGTTGCAATAACACAATCGTAGAAGCCTTGGTTGAACTGTGAGATGATGTGGCACCTATAGCCAAGACCAGATATAAGGTTAGTTCTGTATTGCCTAGAGGTTGGTTATTCATCAACCCTAAGCTTCTAGTTTTAGCCTCCCCATTATTCTGGTTCCTTGACAGTCCCAGTCATATGACTCTACTGCCTCAAGCTCTTTCTATCACCTTGCCCCAAAACACAAGAGCTTTAAACCTGGAACGCAGAGGCAGTTCTCCATTGAGCACACAGGCAGGAATGCTGAACTGCTCCAGGAAAAGTCGAAGTCGGTAACCTCGTTCTAAGGTGTTAACAAAGAGTAGTGATTTGCCCCGCAACAAAGACAGTTTTAGCAGGGCATAGAGTAAAAGGAATTTGTCCTCCTCCGTCTCACAAACGACTTGAAACTGCTGCAGCTGGTCTGGTCCTGGAAGCTGAGATTCTTGCAACTTCAGAGTTACCTAGGGAGAAGGTAGGGTAAGGGTCACAGGAGTCAGTTAAGAAAGAGACAAATACTAACACAGAAATTTCCCAGTCAGCATGCAGATGCCCTTTAAGTTCAATGCACAGACAGGATGCTGAAATTCCTTGTCCCCTGCTCAAATTTCTAACTGGGAAGATGATGATAATTGACATTTATAGGATACTTTGAAGTTTGCAAAGCATGTTACATACATTTCAATAATCAATCATTAAACATTTATTAAGCACCTACTATGTGCCATTCACTGTGCTTAAGTACTGGGAATACAAAAAGGCACACACAATACCTACCCCCAAGGATCTTACAATCTAAAGGGTGAATAAGGTGTTTAAGAACAGAAAAGGCAGAAGGGAGCTAGGTAATGAAAAGCTTTGCAAGCCAGACAAAAACATTTTTCATTTCCTCCTGAAGGCAATAGGAAGCTCCTGGAATTTATTGAGTAGGAAGAGTGGCATGATCAGACCTATGCTTTAGAAAACTCACTTTACTATCTGAATGGAAGATGAACTGGAGTGAAAAAAAGGAACTTGATGCAGACTGACCCACCAGTTGGCTGCTACAATAATCCAGATATGATATGCTATAATCCCTCAGTGATGAGGGCCAGTAGTGGCAGTGTGAAAGGAGAGGGGGAAGTGCATTCAAGAGATGTTACAAAGGTGAAATCAATAGACCTTGGCAACAGAACTGAAAAGGGGAGGTGACAGATGGTGAGGAATCCAGAATGACTCCTAGGTTACAAGCCTGAGGGACTGAAAGGATGTTTGCTGCCCTCTAAAGTAATAGGAAAGATGGAAGGGTTTAGGAGGAAAAATAAAGAGTTCCATTTTGGACACGATGACTTTAAGAAGTCTTTTAGAAAACCATGTTTGAAAGGCAATTAAAGATGGGAGATTGGAGGTTAGCAGAAAGATGGGGGGGGGAGGTAGATTCGAGAATCATCAACATAGAGATGGTAATTAAATCCACAGGAACTGATGAGATCACCAAGTAGTATTTAAGCCTTGTAACCACTGTGGGAGGCATAAACCATTTGT
This sequence comes from Gracilinanus agilis, assembly GCF_016433145.1. Classification (NCBI taxonomy): domain Eukaryota; kingdom Metazoa; phylum Chordata; class Mammalia; order Didelphimorphia; family Didelphidae; genus Gracilinanus; species Gracilinanus agilis. Next base: position 238,180,583 of record NC_058131.1, on the reverse strand, counting down.
GATATTATCCCCCTTTCACAGATGAATAAACTGAACCTTAAAGAGGTTATCTGACTTGCCTATAGGCATACAGGTAGAAGAGAAAGCAATAAATATATTTGTAATGTTGCTGGAGTAGAGTTGAACAAGTCCTGATTGCCAGTCATAGCGAGAGAGGATACTCTTTAAGTCTGAAAAAGTGGGAAACATTGCCACAGGCTTTATCATGATAATCCTCAACCCTAGGAAGGAAATGTTCAGGATACTGGGTTAGGGACTCTGAAAAAATTCTCATCATCCAGTTCCAAATCCTCCCCCTCCACTATACCTTACCGGATTATGCAATACAAGCTCCTTGAGGGCCTGTACATCTTCATTAAAAGTAGCAGACATGAGGAAGGCCTGGTATATTCGGGGCAAGTGACTGCAGAAGAGCACAGAAGAGTTGGGTTCTATTCTGGGCCTTTAAACAGCCAGAGTTCCCACAATCACTCCCCAAGCCCACCCTGTAGCCTCCAGGCCACTCAGTAATGCACTCTCACCCTCCTTTCCACCTGATGCCCTTCTTCCCAAGAGGCAACAATACCCTACTCTTACCAAAGAAGGGTCTTAAGCTCTTCTTCAAAGCCAAAGGAAAAAAGCAAGTCGGCCTCATCCATTACAAGCAGCTCCAAGGAATCACGTAAATTCAAGTTGCCTTGCAGCAGATGACTTAGCACCCGTGATGGTGTGCCTACTACCACATCTGGCTTCTCCATTAGCAAGGGCCTACAGGAAGGTAAAAAATTAGGATTGGGGTAGAACATATGCAAAATATAAAAACCAAAGGAATTAAGGACTGGGAAGTGAGTACTCCAACATTACCCTTAATGCTTCAATATTAGATGACTTTCTCTCACCCACCTTTGAAAAGCAAAGTCCTCTGAAGCTGACACATCAACCACACGAACATCCCGGGAACAATATGCTGTCAGCTGACGGATCATGGTCTGTGCCTGCCGTGCCAACTCCTTGGTGGGTACAAGGACAAGGCCTCGAATAGCTTGTTCCACAACTGGTCCTGTCTGTAATAATATATGTCAAAGACTGCCCAAACCAAACCATTCTCTTTGCTGTGTTACCTTCAGTCAGCAGTAGCCATTCACCCTACAAAAATGGAAACTTCAATGTCTTCTCTAAAAGCAACCTGAGAGGGGGCAGCTGAGTAGCTCAGTGGATTGAGAACCAGGCCTAGAGATGGGAGGTCCTAGGTTCAAATCTGGCCTCAGACACTTCCCAGCTGTGTGACCCTGGGCAAGTCACTTGACCCCCCACTGCCTACCCTTACCACTCTTTGCCTTGGAGCCAATACACAGTATTGATTCCAAGAAAAAAGGTAAGGGTTTAAAAAAAAAAAATAAAAGCAACCTGATTTCCCCTTCACAACTACATAGGTCATATGGAAACTGGTTCTTTCCCTTCAGTCACTGTCACATGATTACCTTAGCCCTAGCTTAATTCTATTCCATATCTGAAAGAGAAGAGCATGACTATGCATCCCTACATAGGCTCCATGAAAAAGCCTAACAAGGGGTTTGCTAGGGCCAGCTTACACTGGCAGAGCTGATTGGTTAAATTTCCAACCTAGCAGTGACATCTCTGAATCCACAAACTATAAATCAGCCTTGATTTGTTTTGTCAATTATCTAATTTTAAAAACAGACCGGAAAATATTTAAAATGCAAATTAATCTTAAAAGCCAGTCCGGGATTTTCAGACATTTACCACCACACTCTTTCTTGCAACCACTGTGCCAATTGAGGCCCAAATGACTCCTTCCTCTGTGAACAGATATAGAGCTGAAAGCACTCTAAGGGATCATCTAGTCCAACCCCCTCGTTTTACAAATGACAAAACTGAGGTCCAAGGAAAGGGTTTGCTAATTTGCCCAAGGTAACACTTGCAGTAAGAAATGGGACTTAGTTGGCAAAAGGTGAACACTACTATTAATAACAACTCCCTGGAGAATTTCCTCCCTCAGTCCTCCTCATCCCAAGGGCCCAAGCTGGCATACCGCCTTCCTATGAAGCAGATGCTGCAGGAGCGGGATGGCATAAGCGGCGGTCTTCCCTGAACCGGTGCGAGCTCGGGCCAAGAGGTCCTTCCCCTCCAAAGCCAGTGGAATTGCCTTCTCTTGGATAAGCGTGGGCCGGGCCCAACCCTGCTCTGCTATGGCCTGGGAGAGAACAAAAGTAGAAAAAAGTGGAGACAGCAGGAAAGGGAAGAGGGCTATGGCAGGAGACGGTGCAGAAGATCAGGCAGCTCAGCTCAGCATCCCTTCCTCCCCCCTCCCCCCCAACAGGGTCAGTTGGGGCAGGCAAGGCGAGCACTTGAGGGGAAAGGTTCCAGGAGTTGAGGAAGGAGATGACCAACGCAAGAGCCCTCTCAATCTTGCCCTTATACCCATCCCCTCTTCCCCGTTCCAATACCTGCAAGAGCCGTTGATCCAGTCCCATGTGCTGGAAGCCAAGCACTTCAGAATCCGCCATGTTGCCGGAAAGTAATAACACGCCTGCGCGGCAGGAAGTACTTGCCAGACGGGGAGGGAAGGGGTGGGGAGACACATCAGGCTGGGGGCGGGTCCAAAGTACTGGCTAATCAACTTGAGGAAAGTTGCCTCACTCCCGGAAACACAAGATCCGCTGGGTTTGTTGGGAATCTTATGCCAGATAGTTTTAGTAGAACTTGCTTGCAAGACTGGGAATGCACCATTCACCTTCTGTTACCTCTGAAAAACCGGTGATTTGAGCTGGATAAGGCAATAAGGAAGTGTAAATCCCAGCAGCTCACAAAGGAATATCAAACCCTAATCCAATCTGGCCTCAGATGCTAATTAGGTGTGTTACCCCGGGTAAGTCATCTGTTTGCCTCAGTTTCCTCATCTATAAAATAATAATAGCTAATATTTATAAAGCGTTTACTATATGCCAGGCACAGTACTAAATGCTTTTAAATTATTATTTCACTTCATCCTCATAACAACCCTGGGAAGTAGATGCTATTATTATCCCTATTTACAGATGGGGAAACGGGCAAATAAGAGGCTAAAGTGTGTCGCCCAAACTCACACAGCTAGTAAAGTGTCTGAGGCTGGATTTGAACGCTGTCATTTCTCATGACTCTTTCATCAACAGAGATTCCCCTAAGGCAGGGGTCGGCAACATATGGCTCTTTCTGCAGGAGCCATAAAGTCAATTTTTTTTTTTCAGGCGCTGTTATACGAGCGAGCACTGTGAGCTCTGTACGGCTCTCACGAAATGACATTTTAAGAAATGTGGCGGTTTATGGCTCTCACGGCCAAAAAAGTTGCCGACTCCTGCCCTAAGATGAAGTATCAGAAAGAATGACTTTATGACCTTTGAAAACTTGGAAGAACCATTAAAGGTCCTTCCAGCAACTGGAACTGATAACAGTAGCCTAGTTCGATGAAGAGGCACCTGTTTGATCTAGCCCAGCAGTGAATCAGACCAGGAATAGAGATACTGGTCCACAAGAGAGCTGTTTATCACCCAATACCACACCCCAAAATGACTTTAGTGGGAACTCTTTGAAGGGAGAAGAGGACTCCCAAGAGGAAATGTTCTACAAAAACTACTTTAAGGAATTCCCTATGCCTATGGTATGCTTCAAGTTAGAGAAGTTGTGTTCACTTGTATTTTTCTCATTACATAGCCTTGTTAGGGTCCCAGTGAATGACCACCCAAGGAGCACACAGAGACAATGCAATCCAAGCAAAGGGAAATCTTTAATTTTAATGCGCTAGGGAAGCTCTGCAAGAGAGCTCCAAGGTAGCATAATCAGAGTGGAGTTTATATACATTTTTGAGGCTTTGATCTGTTCCTTATGAGGAAACAGGACTTCACCCTGGAGATGAAGAGACTCAGGGCTTCAGTCTGGTGCTTACAGGGCTTTGCTTTGAAGATGAGGAAACAGGACTTTTGCCCCAAAGATGGTGGGGTGCAGATATACTTGGGGACCTTGTAATTCCTAGAATTTTGCCAGGAACATTCTGTAGTTAATGGTTACACAACAAGCAGGTATACAGGGTGGGGGTCAGTTGACCAGTTTTAGTTTTAATCATTTACTTTACTTCAGCCTTTATTTGGGGGGCATGAAAGGAGGGTGGGAAGTTCAATACTAGATCCACTATGCCACCCTGCCATAATAGCACCAGAATTGTTGTGAAGGTAAAATGAGATATTTGTAAAGAGCTTTGCAAACATTAATGCACTATATATATTTACTATTATTATATCACCAATCTAGGGGTGAAAATGAACTCCAAAAGTCATCTACTCCATCCCCCTATTTTATGACCATGCAGCAGCTAGGAAGTATTAAAATTGCCTATATTCAAATCCAGGTCTTCTGACACCAAATCCAATACTTTTCCCACTCTGCCATGCTGTTTTTCACTAAAGAATCTGTTCCTGATTCATTGCTGATTTCCCAGAGTTTGGTAAGAAACTTCAGGCCCAAGTAGCTTAAAAGCTGTAGGTCTCAGATATAATCATTGGCAGTGGAGATTTGAACTGAAGACCTGACTGCAGAACCTGGGTTCTTCACACTTTTCTCTACTGTGCAGACCTCTGTATATTTGCTCTTACTTGGCTTTTCCACCATTCCTTTTTTCTCTGCCCCTCCTAAAATACCCATTGAGAATAGTCAGTCCAAAAACTGGGAACTGAAACCATTTCTCCCTCACCCTGTTATGAGGAAGATTAGTTAGTAATTAAGAATTAAGGTGTATCTAGCAGGAAGGAGCTGGAGCTGGGAATTCCAAGATGGAATGAAGGAGCAGGAAGAAGTGACTTGCCCTCTGAGAGGGACTCCATTAGGGGTTAGCACAAACTGTGGTTAGCCATGGGAGATCTCAGAGTAAAGGACACCCTGCATCCTGATTTTCCCTGGGATCCTGTGTGGTGGTGGCATCTTGCAAAGAGGACAAGATCTACTGTGCAGTACCAAGGGAAGAGGAGAAGTTTGGAATCTGGTGGACAGTGTCTCAAGTACACTCTCCCTACTTGGTACCTGAGACCACCTTGGCTCTTGCCATCCAGAGATCATCGGTGGATTACAGTGAGAACCCCAAAGCCGCATCAGCCCTTAGCTGTGCTGCTCAAGCCTGGCAGGTCCAGGTCTGAGGCAGTCATCCAGAGACTCCATTACTGTCCTGCCTGCATAGATCTTTAGATTAGAGTAGGAAAATCCTCCCCTTTCCCTGTGGGTTTGGTCTTTAGGTTTTAAGGTTTTAGAGTAGAAATCCCTATCCCACCTTTTAGTTGTACATAATTAAAACCAGTTAATCCCTTTTACCTTGCCTGCTTGTTTCTAGACTCTGGCCTAGGGGAAGCAGTGTGACCAACTGTCATTCCTGTTAATCCAGTAAACTGGTCTTTCCATCCTGGTCCAGTCTCTCCTAAACCCCAGTGTGTGTACCCACAATCACTTAGTTTTATTATAACATCCCTGGTGTCTCCGCTTTTTATCTATTTTTCTACAACCCACTTGCAACAACTCAGCTTTTTTTTTTTTAATCTTTTTTTTTTCCCAATTAAAAACCCACCTTTGCTCTCTCCCCACTACCTATCTTTATTGATAAGGGAATAAAAACAAAACCCTTATAACAAATATGTATAGCCAAACAAAACACATTTTTGCTTGGTCGTGTACAAAAAATAGGTCTCAAAATGCACTCAGTGCAAAACCTTTCTTTCAGGAGAGGGACAGCACATTTCATCACAAGTTCCCGGGAGTTGTGATTGATCATTGCATTGTCATGTTGGTAAATCTTTCAAAGTTATGGTCTTTACAGTGTTGCTATTAACATATAAATTGTTTTCCTGGTTGTGCTGACTTCATTCTTCACCATTTCAAAGAAGTCTTTCTGGGTTTCTATGAAATTCCCTTCATTTTTTACAGCATAATAATATTGCATTAATAGTAAGATACCACAATTTGTTACCTATTTCCCAACTGATGGGCAACCCCTCAGTTCCCAATTATTTGCCAACACAAAAAGTTATTATATATTTACAAAAATAGGGTCCTTTTCCTCTTTCTTTGATCTCTTCAGGGTATTAACCTACCAGCAGTATTGCTGGATAAAGAGTATTCACTTAAATGGCTTTGGGGACATATTTCCAAATTGCTTTTCAGAATGGCTTGACCAGTTTATCGTTCCACCAATGGTGTGTTAGTATACCTGTACTCCCACAGCTCCTCTAGCAAATCTGTCATTTTCTTTTTTGTCTATTTTTGCCTATCTGATAGGTAGGAGATAGAAACTCTAGTTGCTTTCATTTACATTTAATTATTGTTTTAGAGCATTTTCTTCACATAATTATTGACAATTTGAATTTTTTCCCCTGAAAAGGACTTTTTCATATCCTGTGACCATTTATCAATTGGGGAGGGGCTCTCAGTCTTATTTTTGAATTTGAATCAGTTCCTGATATATCTTGGAAAAAGATCTTTACTAGATTGTGTTGCCAAGGTTTTCTATCAGTTATCTGCTTTCCTTATTTTAACTACACTGGTTTTGTGTAAAAATTTTTTAGCTTTATATTTTCAAAACTGCTTATTTTATCTTTGTGATCCCCTATCCACTGATGGAAAAAAGTATTTCAAACCTTGTTCCTATAACTTAAGTTTCTTACCACTAATGCCACAAAGGACAAGCAATGCACACTTTCCCCCATCATAGTTCAATCCTTTCTGACTCTTCTTGATGCTGTGGACTCTAATCCACCAATACCATGGGATTTTCTTTGGAAAGTTACTGGAGTGGTTTACCATTTCCTTTTCTAGTAGATTAAGGCAAACTGAGGTTAAGTAATTTGCCTAGGGCCACACAGCTAGTGTCTTGAGGTCAGATATGAACTCAGATCTTCTTGACTCCAGGATTTGTGCTCTATGTAGCAAGCCAACTAGTACACACTTTCCCCTACCTATCTCCAATTTTTAGAAAGCAAATATGTATCTATGAGTACTCTCTAACCAATGATTCCATAGGAAAGAAGAAACATTTATTAAGCACCTAGTATGTCTAGGCACTGTGTCAGGCACTTGATCTCCTTTGAGCCTCACAACCTTTTAAGGTAGGTACTTTTATTAACCTCATTTTATAGCTAAGGAAATTGAGGCAGTCAGAGCTTAAGTGACTTACCCTGGGTCACAGAGCTAGTAAATGTTTCAGGCAGGATTTGAACTCTGGTTACTCTATCACCAGCTGCCAAGTCTCCTAATATGATCGAGTCAAACATTTCATAAACCCTAAATACTACTCACATGTTATCTATCATTACACTAGTGTCCTAGAACTGCAAGGTCATGGAGATGATGGGAACACAGAGATGAGTTGTAACAGTGGATTTCTGACTGTAATAGATAGCATGGCAAAGCAGGCTGGCTTAGACCAGCCTGTGGCAACTAGATCTGGGGAAAAGGTGGCTAAATGAACAGAAATTCACTCATCTGACTAAAGATGGAATAATTTAAACTCCAGCCACCCTTCCTGAATCAGGCTCAGAATGTAGAAAGATTAAAAAATGGCAATGAACAGAGAGCCAAATGGGGGTCTAAAGATAAAGGACAGATAATGTAAAACACAGCAGCAACAAATAAACTAAACTAAGGATAGGGTAGTTGCTGGACCATGAATTTAAATTTAGAGGTGTAAGAACACAGCTAGATTAAGGGAGGAAAAAAATCAGGGTGGAGGAGCATCTGTTGGGACTGCCATGTTGGCCAAACCCCTGGGAAAATATCTGAATGTTCAGTAGGGTATTCTGTTTTCTAGTCTTTTGACATTCTATATCCTACCTGTAAACTGCATGGAAACCTATCAGGACAGGGGTCTCTCTCCCTCCTCCCTAATGAACCAACACTCTAAATTCCACATTCACTGCTTATTCTTAAAGTTATATTCCTATACCTTAGTACTATGGAGATTCTTCTGACAAACCATATTACACTAGAAAGGTCAGTATTGGTATAGTAATGGACTAATATACGAATGTCCAAGGTTCTGAGAGGCTTACTGCCATATGTTTGGCCATGTAGGTGACTATTTTGTCACCATGGCACAAAAGAGTGTCTGCATTGGTGGAACTCCTCTGATAAAATCATGACTCTTCTTAAAGTATATACCATTCCAACCTCATGCCATCACTTCCTGGTCAAAAATTAGCAAAGAAAAGATATTCAAGTTATGGTGGTACACTAGCCTTTGAGACTCATCATAACATCCCAACTTGCTGTATGGAAAACTGACTCTATCAATAGAACTTGTAATTTTTCCTCTTTCCTGAAAAGCCAGCATAAGGAGAGTTCATCTGAACTCATGATCACTAGGAAAAGTATTAGAGTTGTCTTTTTAAGGCAAAACTATCCAGTCATGAGCCAGAGCCTCCATAAATCTACCCTAGCTCAAACATCTAAAATAGAACAAATAATGAGTATTCTGGGATAAAGGAGGTGTGATAAGCTCAGTCTAGAATGATTCCTAAGAGCTGAGACTGAGGAGACTGCCCACACAAATAACAAACAACCTTGCCTCTGGGAAACTGTCCTAATTCTAATTGAGCTCTTAGGTGCATTCTAAACTGGGAAGGTCTCTAGAGATTTCGGGATCAGCTCCAAGTGATTCTTGGGGTCATCTCATATCAGGTTTCCTATATTCTGCTCTCCTGTTTGGTTTTTGGTCTGGTAAGAACTTTTATTTCACCTCAAACATCACAAGTTACCACAACAGATTTTATTTCACTGGAAAATCCATACAAAGAACTGAACCTGGGACCCATGGAGAAAATATTTACTGCATCTTAAATAAAATTTAACAGTTAGTACCTTTATGAGGGAAAGAGAGGAAGAGAAGAAAACTGAATGCCTCCAACTGCTCACTCCAGCTTCCTACCTTAACTCCATATCCCCTTCATATCCATAAGGGGCTCAATGTATCCAAAGGGACCTGTGCATGACTTACAGGCAAGACCTTAATAGCAATAGTCTGAAATGTCTGCTTGGGTCCCCACCTTCTAGAACTTTCGTTGAGGAGTCTGAAAGTGGCTACAGTAGTTTTGGTTTTTTTAAATGTATACAAAGATAGTGCCAAAGACTGTTGATTCTGCATTGATCTTTTCAACCACTCTTATACACAGGCAGTGATATTTCAGATATGAAGGATAAAATAAACATATCGAAAAATATTTGTTATATAAAAAAATCTCATTCCCTTGGTATCCAAGACTTGCCCCCTTATTTATAGCTGCAGATCAGCTCAGTGAAGCCAGGACTAGCTGGACAGTAGTGAGGCTAGTGTGTCCTATTCGTGGCACTTCAGTCACACACGACATAGGCACAGTAAAAGAAAATCAGAAATTAAGGGAGCAGGTGAGTGAGTGGCCTTTGCTTACTTACTTAATTTAAGGGTTGAGAGGGGCAACTGGACATGGAAAAAGGCAGGTCATAAATAAAGGGTGTGTCCTGATTAGCTTAAGCTCTTCCCCAGAGGAAAGAAGGAGCTTTGTGTAGGCTTTGACCAATATCCTATGACCTTGGTAGGGGTTGAGAGGGGAAGTTTCTGTGTAGTTCAGTGGCCTAATTAGTTTGGCTGCCATGGAACCAAAATATTCCCAATTTTTTTTTCATCCAAAATCCAAGTAGCCAGGGTATGATATGGGGAAAGTACCAAGTAAGTGGGATGAAAGAAGATTGTACAGGAAAGAAGTTTACACCAGCTTTTTGGCTTCAAAGAAACTCTTGAGGTGTCTCATCTGCCAGATGCCAGTGAGGATAAGGATGACAGTCTGAGCAATGGACCACCACAGCACTCTCTGGTTCGTACTCTCGCTGGTCATACGGAAGCGTTCCTCACGATACTGTAGAAGACATGAGAGATAATAGGGCTTATAGTACAACAACATGGTTCCTCTCTCCTTTATCATAATTCTCTTCCCAGGAAGACTAGAATTATTCCTGCCACCTGGAATATGAGAATCCTGGGGATTTTTTTATTTTGTTTTTAAAGTTGAAAGGTACTTTGGTAATCTTCTTGACCAGTCCCCTTATTTGTACAACGAGAAAAGAGAGGCCAAAGGGATGCTATGACTTGCCAAAGGTGACACAGCTAGCTAAGGTCAGTTAGGACTAGAACTCAGAACTCTAGAATTTAGTTTAGTGATCTTCCCTCTCTATCCTACTAACTTTTTTTGCCTTTGGTTGGAAGAGGTTCACCTATTCTCCCCTGCAATTTCCTATTATAATATTCCTGCACTATAACTCCAAAGGTTTTCCAGTTCCAATACCTACATCTGAAAGGACATTAAGCTCTCTTAGGTTCAAAAGCAGACCCAAGGAGTCCTTACAGTAGTTACTGCACTTAGGTCTGAGTTGCCTCTTTGATGGAAACCTTATTTTACATAATAATAATGATAATAATCACATTTTTATAACACTTTATAGTCTACAAAGAACTTTCCTCATAAAATCCTTATAAGACAGGCAGTGGAAAGAATATTATCCTCATTTTACAGATGAGGAAACTCAGGCCCAAAGTGACTTTTGCCATAGTAACAAAGCTAAGAAGTATAAAAGTCTGACCTCAAATTCCAGTTTTCTGACACCAAACCTAGTGTTCTTCCCAACAGGCCATGCTATTTCCCACTAGTCTCTTCCCAACATGTTACTAATTTCTCAGAACTTCTCTCTTCCTATGGGAAGAAACTAAATATCAGCTTTTAGGTACTCCCGAAAGCCATTCTACAGCTTCCATTCAGGCCAAGGTGCCACTCTTACCCGCTGGTAGTTCTGTTCCTTTTGGATCTGTTCCACCTGATCAAGCAACTGGCGGGCACGAAGTTGCAGCTCTGTTAATTTATCCTTGGCAGCAATTTCAGGGTAGTTGTTGGTATGTTCGCCAACCTGTATATCCAGATGTACTCTCTAGGTCAAAAACACAGACAAGGTCAGGACTAGGAGTCCAGCGAGACCACACCATTCTAGCCTCTGATTGCTAAGGCTTCAGAGAATGTATGTGTAGTCTCTCAGAGTATGCTAACTTAGGCATTTAAAACAGCCGTGGTGGGTACACTAAAAACACTATTACCTTATTTTTCAGGAACACTACCGCAAGAATAGGAAGGAAATTTCTCAACATTCTTAATACCTCCCTCCTTAGCAATGTCATATGTGGAAATAGCCGCAGGCCCCACCTTCCACTCAGAATAGGGAACAGATTTGGGAGAACCAGTAATTCTTCAAAGGGGCAGATTTCCTTACAAGTTTGCCGCCCGCAAAGATGGTCATTCTAGTAGAATTAGAGTGCAGGCAGATCTGGTGGTCACCTGGGGTATGAGAGGTAAAGGTGAATCGGCCCTCTGAACCATACTGCCGCGATAATACCACCTGAAAAAAAGAACAACAATGAAAACCCAACCCAACTAGCCTATAAGTCTAATCACAGCCCTTTAGTGCTCCCTAGAGCTGATCTAATAAAGTCCAAACTCCTTAATCTGACATCTAAGATCCTCTTTAACCTGGTCCCAACCTACTTTCCAGAATTTATGTCTCGCTGCTAGAAGCAAACTAGGTGGCTAGAGTGCTGAGCCTAGAGTCAGAAAACCCCAGTTGAAATCTCACCACATAATTTACTAGCTGTGTGGACCCAAGCAAGTCCCTCTCTTTGCCTTAATCTACCGAAGAAGGAAATGGCAAACTACTCTAGTCTTTGGCTGAGAAAACCCTAGTGACAGTACAGTCCAGGGGATCATGAAAAGTCAGACAGAACTGAACAACTCATCCTATAATCCAGCCAAACTTCACTATCTTAGAATAATAAATCTTGTTCTTACCTCAATGCCTTTAGTCATGGGCTGTCTTCCATATGGAATGCCTCTCTTCCCATGTCCAACTATGAAAATCCAAGCTATCCTTTAAGGCCCATCTCAAATGTTATGTCCTAAAAGTCACTTCTGCTGATACCTCTAATATGATACAATCTCTTCCTCCAAATTCCATAGCATTGTATTTATGTATATATCTCATGTATAGCACTTAACTTTTTTTTTAAATCTTAATCTTCTGTCTTAGAATTGATACTAAGTTTTAGTTCAAAAACAGAAGAGTGCAATTGGGGTTAAGTGATTTACCCAGGGTCTCAAAGCTAGGAAGTATCTGAGGCCACATCTGAACCCAGAACTTCCCATCTCCAGGCCTGGTCCTCTATCCACTGAGCTACCTGGTTGCCTCACGTAGCATTCTTAAATTATAGTTGTGTACTTATTTTATCCTTCCAAACTAGTCTTGAGCTTCTTGCAAGCAGAAGTCATGTTACAAGTGGTAAAGGGTCAAAAAATGTTTTTAAACTGAACCCAACCTACCCCATCTTCTGAGGTCAGCAGTACCCCAGGGAAGACAACTGTTAATGCCTGCCCTCTGCCATGTAAATGTTCAATTTAGAATACAGAGAAACCCCTATGTAGAAGCTACCCTTGGTATGGGCAAAAGACTAGTTCAATGCATTAAAGTATTTATTAGATACCTGTTGTGTGCCAAACACAGTAGGAGATACTAACAAAATCACAACAGCCCCTGCCCTTAAGGAGTTTGTATTTTCTTGAGAAGGGAGGATACCATATAGAGAAATAAGTAAATGTTAAGTGCATGTAAAGTAATTTCCGAGACTAGCAAATGTGGAAATCAGCAAAGATCTCATGTAAGAGGCTAGTAATAGGCACTTATTTGTGTTTAGCTGTTTTTTAGTCATGTCTTAACTCTTTAAGGACTCCTTTTAGGGATTTCTTGGCAAAGATAATGAAGTGGTTTGCCATTTCCTTTCCTGCTCATTTAACAGATGAGGAAACCGAGGCAAACAAGGTGAAGTGACTTGTCCAGGGTCAAATTACTAAGTGCTTGAGGCCAGATTTGGAAATCACTTAAGCCAGGGAATAATCTTAACAGGGGATCTATGGCCTGGTTTTGAAAAAAAAAGTTTTAACAGCCGTATTTCAATATAATTTAGTCCCTTAGTAATCTCATATATTGTCTATTTCTACATTGTATCTACTTTAAAAAATTATTCAAATATCTTATTCTGATAAGGGGTCCATAGGCTGCATCAACTTGCAATGTGGTTCACGACTTGTAAGGATCACCTAGCCTGAGCCTTGAAGAGAACCAGGGGCTCCAATAGGCTGAGGTAAAGAAATGCATTTCAGATATAGGGTAGAGACTGCAAAGGCAGAGAAAGAAATGCCCTGCACTGAGGACCAGCAAGTGGGTCTCACCTTTCCTTCAGGATCCTTCACTTCCACATGCATCCCCAGCCCCGGGGTGGAGGGCAGAAAGGTTTCCGTCTGCTTATCCCATAGCTGGGTTCGGTAATTCCCTGCGGAGCAGAGGAGTTCTCTATCACAACACACCTAGCACCGCCGAGTCCCCCAGGTCACCTGTCTCACAGGGACTGAAATGCTACTGGATGAGTGGGTGTGGGAGGAGAACCGGGTTTCCACTGATAATGGGTGAACCTAGAAAAGGGCTCCCAACTGGGGCCAATTTAACACAGTTAAGCCCCCAAAGAGGTAAGTTTGAGGGCCAGAGAGGAACGGCTGCTAGCCCACTTCTGGGCTGCGGGTAGGGGTGAGGGGAAGATGAAGGCGATCTGGTCTAGGACAGGGGCCGGTGCCAGGGGTCGGTTTCTTTCGGTCCCGGAAGGTCAGAGGTCAGAGTCGGGGTCAAAGTCTGGGCCGACGCCTGGCTAGAATGTGAGGGACTGCCCCCCACCCCAGTGCTAACCGATAACCATGGTCTCGTCGGGGATTTCCTCAATGAAGCAGCGCTTCTCCGTTTCTCCGATGTGGAAGTAAAGACCCTGCACTGAAGTCAAGGCCAGCCAAAGCAGGAGCAGCAGTACCCGGCGCCACATCGCCGCCTGCAGCCTCCGGCCCCAAACACCTGCCATCGCTGACGGCCCAGCCGTCCAGCGCGCCTGCGCAACGATTCATCGCGCAGGCGCGTTCCGCCCAGGACCGCTCCAGGGCAACTCGGCATATAGCCACAGCCAGAGAGCCCGACATGCGCATTGTTGCTCCGCCCTCTTTACCCTTTCCCAGGCACCCTTTCTGAAACGACTGAGCATGCGCAGAATCTTCCCCGACACATCTGGGAAGAAATTGACGATTTCTCGTTCAATTAGTGCTGGAGTACTGAGTTATATCGCCTAGTGTTAAAACGGGTTGGGCAGCGAAGCGATGTGAGGGCTTTAGAGGTCTTGAAGTCAATCAACAAGGGCAGCTAGATGGCTCAGGAGATAGATTCCTAGGCTTAGAGGCAGGAAAACTCAACTTCCTGAGTTAAAATTTGGCCTTAGATAACTTACTGTGTGAACCTAAGCAAGTCACTTCACCCTATTTGCCTCAGTTTCATCGTCTGAAAATGAGCTGGAGAAGGAATGGCAAGCCACTACTGTATCTTTGCCAAGAAAACCCCAAAAGGAGTAAAGAAGGGTCCAACAGCGCTGTACAACAGTCAACAAACATTTATTACATTTATAATCTTCCAGGCACATAAATATAGGAGGCAACTAGGTAGCTAGTAGATAGAACACCCAGGGCCTAGAGACAGAAAGACCTGAGTTTAAATCCAGTCTCAGATACATATTACCTGTGTGATCCTGGACAAGTCAATTAACCTCATCTGTAAAATGGGAATTATACCAATAGCACCTACCTCCCAGGATTGTTGAAAGGATCAAATGACATAATAATTGCCAAATGCTTAAAATAGTGCTGGCATGTAGTGGGCACTATATGAATGTTAGCTATTATTATAATTTGAAATAATTATAATAAATACTGGATCTAGTTCCTCTCATTTTACAGATAAGAAGACTGAAGCGTGGCCTGGTGATTTGCCCAAGGTCCAGGAATGTCCAAGAGCTATATCAAACAGGCTCACCAGAATTGAAACTTGTCATGTGAGCCAAAATCCTTAACTACTTAATTTTCCATTTTGTTAAATGTCTAGACATAAGAATGATGGTGATAAAATGTTAATAATGCCAATTGAGTTTAAAAATGTGTCCTGAAAAAAATACCTTTTTCTAGGAGGGAGAGCCAATTGTTAAACATTTATCAGCACACACCATTGCTAAGATCACATGCTCATTATCAGAGTTAAATTTCATAGGACCTGGAAATATGAGGTCCTGGCTTCAAATCTGGCCTCAGATAATTCCCAGCCGAGTGACCCTGGGCAAGTCATTTAACCCATATTGCCTAGCCCTTACCACTCTTCTGGCTTGGAATTGATACTTAGTATTGATTCTAAGACAGAAAGTAAGAGTTTAAAAAATATAATTCATAGGACACCAGAACTAAAGCTAGAAAGACAATCAGAAGCCAGCTAGTCCAACCCCTTCATTGTGCAAATGAGAAAACTGAAGTCAAATGATGTCAAATGGAGCTAGAGGAAATCAAGAAACAGTTGTGTAAATGAAATTAACTCTAGCCCATTCATAGTCAAAAATCTACTTACCCTAGACATCTAGATTATATCATCCCCACCTCCCTCAAAGGGGAGGGGAGATAGTTAATCACACGTGACAATAAGTATCAAATCAAGAACAAGGGGCTGCCCTTTGGGCAGTCCAAATCAGTGTAGAGGCTGCCATTGGTCCACTTGAATTAGAGGTGGCCCACAGGAAATGACACTATCTCTATAAATATGTGGGTTACAAGCTAGTGAAAGAGTTCGGCTTTGGACTTGGTGCTGAAGGTTCTCAGCTGAGACCTTAGAATGCTTCTACTCTGAATTGTCACGTGGGTAAGTTACTTCCTTGGCCTACCTTGGCGTTTCCCAACTCTGCCTTAAGTAGGCTTATAGCCTCTCTGATTTTCTAAGGTCTTGTGGCTTGTAATCTAGTTTAATTAGCCTTTTAACCCTCTCTCTCCCCGTCCAGGCCTCTCTAGGCCTGGTCTGGCCTCTCCCTCTCTCTACTTACCTACCTTTTATCTTCCTAACTGTAAATAACTACCTTAAAACCAGATCCTGACTTGGGTCTATTTTAATTATGGAATCAATCTGAATTGTTGATTCCTGGCGACCACATTTTAATACATATCTATAAATACCTAAAATCTCCCTCTTACACAGTGATGACAGAATATACTACAAGTCTATGTAATCTGATCTCAATTGGGCCCTTAATGCAACAAGACAATCTGATTCTTTCTCACTTGATTCTCTGTCCCACATACTGAAGTGGGACACCTCCTTAAAAATGCCAAACACTCAGGTTTAGAAGTTTTAGGGACCTTTAATAACCAGCCAACCGGGGCGTCTTCCTCACATGAGAGAGAATCGCACCTCCCCATAAGTATACACAGAACATATATAGGAAAATAAGTTGGCAGAAATTTTTCTTGACACACATTTCAAAGGATAGGATTGGTGTGTTCAAAAATATACATTCCTTAAGCGAGCAAGCAGTTTCTCAGAAGCAAAATGTGGTGCTTTTAGCAACTAGGTAGGGTCAGGCAAGTGGACAGAAGGGAAATGAGATAAGAGGTTGGGTGAAAACCCAACTAGGCTCTGGTGAGGGGCCCATGAGGGACTCTGTTACTTTTTAGTCTTCTCTGTTCCATTATAATACCACAGCAGTTATTAAAACCCCAGTTCTTCTCAAGTTTCCAAAAGTACTTTCCCAGTGCCCTCAGCTGAAGATCTATTCTACTTCTCCTATGTAATCCCTCTCCCAAAGACCTTTGGTATGGGTCTCTTTCCTTATTGATGGAGATGAATATACTCTTATCTTGTGTAAGGAATATGAGGGAATAAGGAAGTAGGGCAGAGTTGTACAGAGCCTAAGAGCTTTAGTCATTGGCCAGTCCTCTTTCAAGAACAGGGGTTGGCTACGTATGGCTCTTTCTGCAGGAGCCATAAAGTCAATTTTTTTCCAGGCACTATTACAGGAGCGCACACTGTGAGCACTGTACGGCTCTCACAAAATTACATTTTAAAAAATGTGTTTATGGCTCTCACGGCCAAAAAGGTTGCCGACCCCTGTTCTAGAGGGAAGAGGGAAGATGGATAATGCCAACTCCATTCAGGTCGATAAAGGAAAAAACTCTGGGAAAACATGAGAGGAGCTAGCAATCTCCATCATGTCTGTTCCAAGCTTGCTACTGTTGACTTGGAATCTAGAAACTTCCAAACTGGTGGCCTAATGAGATCTGATCACCCCCAAGTCTAGTTATCTTGGAAGTGAAAACCTCAAGTTTGACCTTGTCACATGAAAGTTTCACCCTGAAGGAAAGTCCAACTTCAAGAGTCTCAGACTAACAATAGACCTTAAAATAGTTTAGTAGGAGATGGCTAATCCCAAGGGTATTAAGTATCTCTTTTTGTCCCAATGATTTCTCCCCTTAGGCCAAAGTCCTTTACCAAGGTAGCCCAGCCTTTGGCTGGATCCTTCCATTTTGTGTCCATTGTAAAGCATCAGCCTCTCACTATTATCCCTGTCTAGGACTTCTCATTTTCTTTGTTACCATTGTAAGACCAATCAACTATACTCCCCCATCCTCAGTCCCTAGTTCCCCTAAAAAGGTATATAAGCTTCACAATTTTCATGGCTCTGTGGAGTTGTCATCTAGCCCATGGGATCAGTGACCAGAATAACCAGTCTTGGGACCCTTCGGGATTCGTAGGGTCTCTCTGTGGAGTCCTTGAAAGCACTGAACCCCTTTCCTTAATTAAAGAGTGGTTTTTCTGACTATTTAATAGTTCTGTGTTTTTTCCAGTTTAACACACTACATTAGAAATTTTGGGAATTTCCCAGTGGGTGAGATCCAGAACTCTTGTCTGGGTTGGTCTGAGTCATCTTACTCCCATTGGGAGAATTCCTTAACTCTGTATTGTCTGACAATTATTCTCCTATGTATTGTTCTTCAGTCATGTTCAGTCATGTCCAACTCTTCATGACCCCATTTGACTTTATCTTGGCAAAGATATTGGAGTAGTTTGCCATAATCTTCTCCAACTCTTTTTACAGATGAGGAAGTGAGGCAAAAAGAGGTAAATGACTTGCCAAGGATTACACAGCTAGTTAGTGTCTGAGGCCAGAGTTGATTCATTGAGATGATTCTTCCTGATTCCCAGCTCAGTACTCTGTCTGCTATATCACCTAACTGCCCACTCCTATGTATATCTACTCTAATTTCTCTTTTGCAGTGATTTTAGATAAATGAGTTTCTCTTTGCTATTCACTCTGTGTGTTCTTTGTGAAGCTGGTATCTGGTAGGAAAGGGGCCAAGCCTTAAATATAAAGCTGGGGGGGGGAGGGGTCCTCCTTCCCTAGTAATAATGAGACAAAGTGATTATAAGTTAGATTGAACCTAATCAAATCCCTTAGACTAATATTTATTATTATTAGTCTAATAGATGTAATTTAATAGTCTAATAGTCTATTATTATTATATTATTAGATATATAATAATATACCTATATTATTAATTATTATTAATAGTCTAATAGATGTAATTCTAACCTAGTACTCCCTCTCTCTGAGGAGAACAAAGTGAAGGCCTTGGGTCCCAAATTTCTACTTCCTCTCCTAGCAGAAATTTAAGTCTTCCTTGGAGAAAGATCAGGGCAGAAAAGGCTAGAGATGCCTATTCTGCCTCCTGTGAAGGGACACACCAACAGCCCTTTCTGCACCTAAAAGAATTGAAGTGACTTGCCCTAACTTCCTCTTCTCTCTTTCTCATTTCATTCTCCAGAGTCACACCCCACTATTTCCACCTTTACTCCATTTTCTGTTGAATAGTTAGTTGACTCCTCTGTTGTGAAGGCATCTATGTTAAAAAAAAAAAAATTAAATCCTTATCTTCCATCTTAGAATGAATACTGTGTATTGGTTCCAAGGCAGAAGAGTGGTAAGGACTAGGCAATAGGAGTTAAGTGTCTTGCCCAGGGTCACACAGCTAGGAAATGTCTGAAGTCATATTTGAACCTAGGACCTCCTGTCTCTAGGCCTGGCTCTCAATCAGCTGAGCCGCCCAGCTGCCCCCATCAGTGTTAATATTGTTTCTTATTCTGGTCTCCCTGATCACATTCCCTCTTCTACTTAGTATAGTAAGTTTTATAGCCAGGATAAATGGGCAATAGCAAGAAATAAGGTTGCAGAGAGAACCTGTAATTCACATGCAAACTGTCCCAAAGATCAGAGGAGCATAATTTGCAAATTGTATCATATCAATATATTATTATGTTATATATCAATAATATATTATATGTGGCATGTATTTATATATTAATCATATAACCAAAATATGTGCCAAATTAAAGGAAACCATATAAGTGCTTCATTGACATGGAATCTAGAAGCCCCCAAACTTGTAGCCTTCCCAACTTTAATGACCCATTGTAATTATCCAATCTAGCGCGTTTGGCTTTCCCAGGCTTCAAGGACCAAAGCTACCAAAGTTCAATCCTCAGACTCTGCTTAAGTGTGGCGTGAAGCTCTGTGTAGAGGTCTAACTCAGCACTGTAACCCCTTTCCTTAATTAAAGAGTGGTTTTTCTGACTATTTAATAGTTCTGTGTTTTTTCCAAGTCAACAAATGGAGGTGCCACTGAGTTCCAGCTGCCTGTGCTACCCTGCTAATGAGGACTCTAAGACATGAGGTACCCACACAGTTTGTTGGGGGCTGTGTCAGGAATCTGGTTAGCAGGGGGGCCAGGTAAATGACTCTCAGAAAAAGGACTCAATTTTGTGTATTTGGGAGTGACCCACTCTTTAATTAAGGGAACATTAAACAGTGGTCTGTGTATTGCACAGAGCCACAAAATCCATAGCCTACTTGGGGTCTGCTGGAATGGGGAACAGTAAATCTGTGACCCCAGGACAAGGTAGGGGCAGCTGGCAGCCCAAGAAACCACCTAGAAATATGACCACAAGTTATATGTTTTCAAAGTATGGATCTGGTGCATAAAAATATTTAGATAAATGGCAGATGGTGGCAAAGTCCATTCCCAAGGTAAGTTAGACAAAATAGAGTCTAGTTCAACCTTACTACAAGCTCCAAGGTTGACTAGGTTTTTTTGGGGGGTGAGGGGTTGGCACATATGTACAGGAGTGAGGTAGTGTCTGTGCTAGAAGTAAGGGCAAGGAGAATATAGTTCAGATGTGTGAATAGTGGTTTGAAAACTTTGAATGGAAAAATGAGCTGGAGTGTAGTAGCCTGAGTGCTCATTTGAAGTTCTGAATAACTGCTTTAAGTTGATTAAAATAGAGAAAATTTCTTCATGAATTGAAATGCCATGGCTTAAGGTTTAAATGGTTGTAAATTTTTGTGAAAGAGCTTTTAATAGAAGCTTAAGAACTGTTATTTTTAAAAAATGAAAGCTGATAGTATGAGGAAAATTAATATTTTAATTAAGGCCATTGTTGGTTAAAAAAATTATATAAGACCACACACCTGATAAAAGCTATTTCAAACTACCCACCATTTTCTTCCCTCCACCTGGCTGCTTCGAATGAAAAAAAGCTGGTCTCAAGCTCAACCTCCGAATTTAAACCACGCTTTGCATTGGTTGACATTGGTTGACGTCATCACATCAGAAACCGAAAACCCAATGAGTCATGGAAAATGTAGTTTCAAAGTGTCCACAGGAAGTTTGTCATTTAAAAGCTCAAATGAGCCCCAAAATACCTCTAAATTGAACCTCCAAAATTCCAAATAACACATTTCCCCCCCTGAGATCCGGTGAAAAAGACTGGTGTTTTTCAGTGGATCTTCTAAACTTCTAAATTACAGGAAATTGGGGATAAAAGAAAAGAAGATAAAAACTAGCTGCATTGACAAAAAGCCAATTTGGGACAGTCCCCTATTGGCATACATTCAAAACAAATGCATTTAACTCATTCAACTCCCCCATAGTTCAAATCAACTGTACCCCAAAGTTCAATTTGGATCTTCACAATCCAGTGAAGGCTCTTCAGGCATCTTCATGGTGTCTTCACCAAACAGGTTCATTGTCTAGATTCTGGGGAGATGGCAAACTTCTTATCCTGAAATTACTCTCAAAAGAATTTAAACTTTACATCATAGATTATAAAACATACATTTCCTTCTGAGAATTATACATTACCCCCCTGAAATTACTCCTAAAAGAGTTTTTAAAAAGACAATTACTACTATCTGTACTAAAACAACTACTACTATCTTTACTACAATAACAATAACTGCTGATTAACATTAATAATGGAATTTTATAAGCGTATGTCAATTATTTCAACCAATGGATAAACTCCAATGTTTAAAGAACCAGTTCAGAGATCTACTACTACTACTATCTATACTAAAACAACTACTATCTTTATTTTTTTAAACGCTTACCTTCCATCTTGGAGTCTATACTGTATATTGGCTCCAAGGCAGAAGTGTGGTAAGGGTAGGCAATGGGGGGTCAAGTGACTTGCCCAGGGTGTCTGAGGCCAGATTTAAACCTAGGACCTCCCATCTCTAGGCCTGACTCTCAATCCACTGAGCTACCCAGCTACCCCCCAGTTAATTTTTAATATTGATAATGAGATACATTTTATTCTGGGTGCATTAACTCTTGAGTGCTATAATTTCAATTTTTTTTTTTTTTGTTAAACTGTTATTTCTGATTAATGTGTATGTGTTCTATAGAGTGTCAGAAAGTTTATTTTAGGTTGGTAAACTGCCAACCTGACTAATCATTGTGTTATTGTAAATGGACAAGAAATATTTGGGAAAAGATTTGCGTTAAATAGTAAGAGAACCCTGAGTGTTTTAAATTGGACAACCAGATTCCTCTTAAAGAAGTGGCTTTTGCCTTAGGCCAAAAGAGAGGAGCAGGGTGCAGCTGAGATAAATGCAACTTTTGGAGCCACAGGTGAAATTAGAGTAAAAAGGTAAAGAAATGGGGATGGATAACTATCATAATTTAAGTACCATATTCTGATTTGAAGGTAATTTTAAGCGTTTCCTTAGTAATCCTAAGTTTTGTGTGGAGAGAAAATTTTATGGATTTTACTTTTTGAAAAAGAAAGAGGGCCGTGAAATATAGACTGATTTTTGGAGTTTTTAAGATTAATTTTCAGAGTGCAGCCATTACAATAGATAAGTTTTTGTAAGATAGTGAATCCTGATGATTATTTTTATAGTAAGCTATCTTTAATTTTTTCCCTTTCCTTTTTAAGTAGGGAAGACTGGGCTGAATTAGCATCCTTTTTTTTAGCATCATTTTCCCCTGATAAATAATCATTTGTACATGATGTGATAGAGAGGAGGGCTTAACAGTTTGCAGGTTTTTGCTGAGTGCTTATGTCACTTAAGAGGTTTTAGAATCTTGGAAGAGTTTCAGTTGGACCTGGGAACTCGTGGAGGGAACCAGGGTCCAGTGGAGCTCCTTCTGGGGATTAAAACCTTAGCGTTGTTTTGCAGTTTTTTGAGATTTGTTAATTTAGATAAAACCTTTGAATCTCCCTATCCTACCTCATTTCCTACCTTCATTTCCCTTACCGAAATGTCTGAGAGGAGTGAATAAGGAGAGTGAATCAGAGAGTTAGTTCAAATCTGTGAGAGTTTAGCCCTACCCTTGCAGTAATTTATTTAGGGAGGTTTTGTATCCATCATCCTAATCCCTTTTGATTTCAAAATCAGCTTGAGAGCTGAGTAAAGGCAGAACCTTTCTCAGACTCCCATTCCTGCTTCCTTCCCCCATCTGAGGTTTCTCTAAGCAGCTGTTAGGGCTTCCTTGATTCTTTTACCCTGACAATCTATCCTGAGAAGACAATAAACCCCTTTGTGTTTAAAACAGACCTTTTGGTTACTAAATTAGTTAATTAGTAAGAAAGGGAAGAAGAGGAATAGAATCAACATACTCTGGGTTTGAGGGAAGCTGGGGTATCCATTTTGAAGGAAGTGTAACTTCAAACCCAGCCCCTTCCTGTGATATTAACTAAAGCCTGTAGTCAATTTCAATCTGTCTTGGCTCATTCTAACTTGGCTGTATAGTGTCTTACTTGAAGGGATCAGTCTATTTCCCTTCAGTGTTTTGTCTTTAGCCTAAGTCCCAGTCTGTATTCCTGCTGCTGTTTGCCTGTTTAGATTAGTTCACCCTCTCCCTGGCAATCCTTGTTACCTCAGTGTTATACTCCCTGAACTCAGACATTCCCTTATTTCTCCTACCACCTCAACTGCCATCCTTCATTATTGAACCTTCCTCATCCACTATATTGCCTTAACTTCCCTACTACCTAGTCTATTCACTTGATTACCTCCAGCCTTGGATCCCTTGCCTTGTCTTATTCCCTGATCCTACCAGTTATTACCCCTAACTTCAGCCTCATATTATATCCTGCATCTCACCATTATATCCTACCTAAACCCCATATTACCTCCCTTCCAAATCCCCTATAACAATGACCACTATTAGAGAAAAGAAGACATCTATGAGAAATCCAAAGGAGCCCAAGATGTCAATGGAACTGATAAGTATTGCCTTTCTTAATTGCTTTCATTTTGCCTTTCAGTTTTCTGTAGCAGAAAAAAAATTGGCCATTTCATTTCCACTGAGAATTATATTTACCCTGAGCAAAGTCCCTTTTAATTAGAGAACCTAGAAAGGAGAGAGTTATTCCCCAAATTTAGATAAAGCAGGAAAAGTTTAAGGGGTAGCATTTTACCTTTTAAAGAGGATTAAAGGTAATATCTGTTAAATTTGAGAATTTGCAGCAGAGATTCCAGAGTGCTAGTTTGTCTCAAAATAGTATCAGAACAATTTAGGAAAGAAATGATGGAGCCTAGAAATAATTGTTAATTGAAGATAATTTATTTTAAACCCTGAGCATGGTTAGAGAAGAAAAGCAGATGGTTAGAAATTTTTAGCCATTGTGAATGAGTAAGCAAGTTCAAAGAGGTCCCTTTTCCTAAAAGGAGGAAGAATCTAGGTCATAAGGAAAACCTGGCAAAACATCAGTGCCAAAAAGGGGGAAGCAACACATAAATAGTAGATTCTAAGCAGCATTTTTAATAAACAAGTTTCAGATAGAACACTGAATTGCTCCTCAGTACCAGTAAAGTTTATATATTTTGAAGCCTCAAGGTAGGAAACAATGAGATAAGAAAAAACCTTTGTGACTAGGAGTGCTAATGAAATCATCTATAGACTAGGCCTAAGTTCAATGGTAAATGAACCCTTATTGTCAATGAATAGATACTCAGGAAATTTAAATGTGTACCCAAAATTAATTTAGTAAGGCTAGAACTCATTAAATCAGGAGATCCTGTGATATTGCCACAACAAGAGAATTACTTTCACAATAATTTTTATCTACAGGCTTTTTTTTGCATTGACTGACTCAGATGCAACATTATTTCTTTCATACAAAGTAATAGTTAATAAGACTAAAAAGTCTAAGCTATTTAAAGCATGATTATAGTTGTTAAGTAGTTAAAAGTGAATGAAAACACTTTTTAAAATCCCTAGCATCTCAACCTTCCCAAAAGGGTGTGTGGTGTGTGAGAGATTTTTAAATTAGGGAAAGGTAGAAGTATTTTTAAATTTTTTTTAATATTTTATTTTTTTAGAAAAAGTTTCCATGGTTACATGATTCTTGTTTTTACTTTCCCCTTCACCCCCCTCATATACAACTCCTGTATACAACTTCCACTGGTTTTAACACGTGTGATCAATCAAGACTTATTTACATATTATTGATAGTTGCATTGGTGTGGTTGTTTTGAGTCTACATCCCCAACCATGCCCACATCAACCCATGTGTTCAAGCAGTTGCTTTTCTTCTGTGTTTCCAATCCTGCATTTCTTCCTCTGAATGTGGGTAGTGTTCAAGCATTTTTAATTTTGAGAATTTTGGAAACTAATTTCAATTTCAAAACTCTTTAATTTTGACTTTTAAAATTGTTTTGAAGCTGAAATTGTCATGCGGTTTTTAAAAATAATTTTGGGATTTGGGGTAATAGAATATTTGATTAGAATTTACTTGGTATTAGATGATATTTTAATTTTTGGCCATGGAACAGAAGGAAGGGCCATTTTCAGATTTATAAACCCTGAGTACCCTGGGATG
The DNA here is from genome assembly GCF_016433145.1 of Gracilinanus agilis. Lineage (NCBI taxonomy): Eukaryota > Metazoa > Chordata > Mammalia > Didelphimorphia > Didelphidae > Gracilinanus > Gracilinanus agilis. The sequence goes on along the minus strand of NC_058131.1, from coordinate 238,155,446 downwards.
TGGATTTTATTTTTGCCTTTATATTTCTATAGTTTGTAGGTTTGCTTTTTATATGATTGTTTTGATAGAGTAAGGCAATTTTTCTGATTAAGTAGCATGTTGCTTACATAATTTTATAGTTGGTGTAAAATAGACAATAGAATTAATAAGGGATTTGCAGATTAAAGGCTAGCATCAGGGATAATCTTTATAGTGAGTAAGATTATTGGGAGTTGATAAAGTCCTGTTAGAGAATGTGTTTATGGATTTCTCTTGTTTTCCCTTACAGCAAATGAAGCTATCTGCACGAAGGAGGAATCAGCAGGAAAAAGGATGCTGAAGCTATTTCATTAGGACACACCATCAGGACACACCAAATTCATAGAGACTAAAGACTTTGGGGGATTGGGGTAATGTTGTGTTGTCAAAATTTGCCAAAGGTAGACTGCCTATCTTTTCTCTGGCACAAGTATCAATGTACCTGGCATTAGGGAGTGCCCCCAAATGCCAATTGCACATACCTATACTCCAAGATTTCCCACCATTAGTGACAGAGTCCAACCCTGTATAATAGCATCACCCATTTGTCTGTTTGTTTGGTCAGCAATGTTCAGTCTTGACCAAAAGGGGGGTTGTAGACGTGGAATTTAGAAGCTCCCAAACTTTTAGCCTAGAAAGATTTAATGAACTCCAATTTACTTAGCTTAAAGGTGAAAGTCACAGGTTTGACTTTGTCACTGTAATGCAGGATTGAGGAGTGAGGGAGTGAGGAGCCCCTCCCTGCTGGTGAGAAACCAGAAACCAACAGGAAGTGAAGCCGACCCACTTCCTGAATAAAATGGATGCCCAGTCTAACCCCCTCTGGAGACAAATGGTAGCAATCCTCCTTCTCCTCAGCCCCTTAGCCCTGGGTGATGTTATAAATGAACTATGGAAACTCTCAGAATCAGGCAAGGGTTTTATTTAAACACAAGGGTAAACTGAGGGAAGAGGGTTAGGATCTGGAGAAGCTGTTGTTATGAGTGAATGGCCAGTGCTAGCAGAGGGCCTCAAAAGGTAGGGAACCGGCCCCTCAGCCAGGGATAAATCCCACTGCCCTGATATAGAGTGGTCTACCAGCTTGACAAAAGAGGGTAACAATTTGGTTTAGGGATGTCCCTGGCTAGGCTAACTTAAGTAATTCCTGCCCACGTTCCACAACCCAACCTCCCTTCCCCTCCAGGGGTCCCAAAGGAAGTTCAGGGGGTAGCTGGATGTCTGGGTGAGGTCAAGGAAATCAGAACCCCCATGTTGGTTTTCCAGGGGTATTTATAGTCCTAGCTCCAAGGTCAGGTCTTGAGACTGGCACTTACTGGGTCAAAGTTCCATTCCCCCAACTGCCAGGATTGTCTAAGGTGATTTTGCAAATGCAAGAGATCTTCATCAATCCTGCATTACAATTCATGAGAGTTCCTCCCTGAGGGAGAGTCTAACTTCACTAGTGTAAGACTAACAATAGACCTTAAAGGAGTTTAAGTGGGGATGGCTAATCCCATAGGATGTTAAGTATCTCTTTTGTCCCAGTGGTTTCTTCCTTTAAGCCAAAGTCCTTTACCTAGATGGCCCAGCCCTTGGCTGAGTCTTTCCCTTTTGTGTCAATTGTAAAGCATCAGTCCTTCACTGTTATTCCTGTCTGGAACTCCTCATTTTCCTTTGTTACCATTGTAAAGCCAACAACTATCCCTCTCATCCTTAGTCAGGTACAAATGGATATTTTGAACCTTGGACTTCATTCCCATAAATCCCTTATTTTTCCCAAAATTCCCTTTAATCTCTCCTGTGCCTTCACATTTGCATGGTCACATTATTGTTTTATAGTTGGCTGTCACTCCTCCTCTGCCTCTTTGGCTATGGTTAGTAACCTTTTAGTTAGATCTCTTTCATTAGTTTATTATTAATAAAACATTTATAAGTATAATATTTAGTATTTTGCATATTAATTTTAATCTCTACATTATGGCTTACCACAACAGGATTTAATTCTCAAATTTTTTAAAGATAGATTTTAAGTAAAAGTTAGTAAATTTGTCCGGACTTCACCCACCCTACACAAGAGCTAAGAACTGAGTTTGCCTCTTCTCTCCTTGTGCCCTGCACTCCTGCTGTTTTTTCTTCAACAGCCACACCTGCCCAGCTGCCTGCTTTCTGCTGCTACTGTTACAATTCCTCCCACCCAGCCTGCAACTGCTTGCTGTTGAGACCAGGCCTGCTTCTGTGAGCCAGCCAATCCTAGTTGCTTTTTTCCAATGGAAGGGTGAGACCCCAATCCCTTCCCTCACCCCACCTGGCTTTTCCAACCTGCTCTACCATTTTTTAAGCCTAAGTCTTAAACTGATCCTAGACTCCTGGTTGAGAGAGACTTGCAACTCTGGATTTTTTTTCCATAGGAAGGGGACTTCTCTGCATTTTTTTTTCTTTTGAGAGCAGAGAGACTAAATCAGTAGATTTGAAGTAGAAGTTTTTTGGATTTTGTCTCTACCTTTTGGCTAGTTTTCTCATATGCAAATACCCCATTGTTCTCCAGCAAGATTTTTCCTTTTTATGTTTAATCTGTAAACAGACTTCCATTCAGAGTGGTTGTGTGTGTGTTTTTTTTGTTTGTTTGTTTGTTTTTTTTTTTGGAATAATGCTGTTTCAAAGCATGCTTGAAACTCTGAAACAGTTTGAATTGGTAAAGTTACAAAGTACAGTTTGGATCTGCTTAATTCTTTGCCAGGGGGTTTTTGTGCTGATTGAATACTTAGCAGTTGAGAGTTTTACTAATCTTAAGATTCATCTCCTCACACTTTTTGGTTTAACCATACCCATTATGAGGGTCGTGCACACTATGCTCTGTGCAGAATTTGCCCTCACTATGACAAAATTCAGAGCTCTGACAAATGAGATCTGAATGGTTGATTTATATGGAGGAGGGAAAATAACCTTAAAAAGAGATCTGAAAGTTTATTTCTTGCTAATTATTTTCAGCTTTTCCCCTCAAGAATAGTAAACAAGCCTGTTGGGATTGGTAAAAAGGATTTTTGACTACACTGCTTGTGACTGGTCATTTGCTTATGTTATTGTATTTGCTGATTTCATTAAGGTTTAAATTTTTTTAAGTTTACCTGTATTAATCTAATTAATTTTTAAGTTTACCTGTATTAATCTATTCTGTTATATGATTCTTTATCTGTACCATTTCCCTATGATTTTACTGAACAACATATCATTGTAAAAAGCCCATGAATGTCTTACACAAAATTTTTTTTTAAGTTGTAAAAAGCCCATAAGTCTTATGTAGCCTGGATTTGTCATCTTAACTATTGAGGTCACATGCTGCTTATACAACCTTAATGATTTAATATAATGACTTAAGAATTTAAATTGTAATTTTATAAGGGGTCTTTAGAAATGACTTAGGTACCTTCTGAATGGCTGATAGGTTTTCTTATGAAAAAAAAAAAAAATATATATATATATATATATATATATATATATATACACACGCATACATACAGCAGGAAGCCAAAAAGAGCTCCTTCATGCATGATGTTTTCACTGTTTAATTTACTTCCACCAGAATAATCTAAACTCTTAGTGATGTTTTAGACCCAAATAGGTTTTCATCAGCAATTGCCAAGGTTGAAAGATTTGCTACAACTGTTGAATTTGTAGCAAGTATCCATTAGTTCATAGGTTTTAAAATGTCACACAGCAACTCATCCTATTATGATCCTATTATGATACTATTGAGAATTTTTGGAATTTGGTACTTTATTTGAATGTATATTATCTACTATAATATTGTTTTTATAAATCTGTTATTCTGTAAAAATAATTTGCATTCACAGTAGTTCATGGCCAAGTTTAAAAAGGAAGTTAGATCTCATTTTTTGGGTGAGAAAATCTTTCACTGATTCTAAGCTATATATTTTTTGATTTTTAAGACATTCTTTTATTTTTTCCCTTGTGTGTACAATACAGTTTTGAGTTTCTTTTTTCTCTCATTTTTGTACTTGAACACATTATCAATATTAATCTTTAAAAAAATTTTTGCGTTAATATAAGTTTAAAATACATTTGTTCTACATGGGTTGATGCGGACATGATTGGGGATGTAGACTGAAACTACCACACCAATGCAACTATCAACAATTTGGAAATAGGTCTTGATCAATGACACATGTTAAAACCAGTAGAAATGCATATCGGCCATGGGAGGGGGGAGGTCGGGGGAGAAGGGGAAAGTAAGAGCATAAATCATGTAACCATGTTAACTTTTCTAAAAAATAAATGTTAATAAATGTTAAAAATAAAATAAATAAAATACATTTGTTCTAATATTAATGCATACCCAAAAAGCTTTTAACTATAGAATGATGCCATTGATTGTTTAAAAATAATTATGGAACTTTTCTTAATAATTCTGTCTGATTCCAGAAGAAGAGGATATAAAAAGAGCCATTGCATGGTGCCAAAGAAGCACAAAGCTAACCTGCATAATTTTCAACCAAGACAAGAGGACTTGAACTTGTTTGGGGTTCAAGGTTGTGGTGCTTAACATATGTTAAGACACAGAATTTCCTTTGAACCACATTCTATCCAAGCACCTCATCTTGACTACCATTCTGGCTCCTATAATCTAGTTACTTTTCTTTTATAAGTGTGGCAAACTTTCTGTAGTCCTGGCTACTGATTGGGTACGTGCATAATTACTTAAATCACTTTAATTGGGCCCTGATTCAAGGACCTGTTATAGTTTTATTTTTCCTTTACTTAGATTTTTTAGACATAAGACTTTAATATTTTATATTTCATCCACAAGGTATTTTTTCCCTTTTATGTGGATTTTTTAATGTTTTTTATTTCTTTTGCAATTGATTCATATACCTTATAACTCAACCATGTATCCCTGAGTGATCCCTGTTTGTTATTATTTTCCTGGGGTTCGAGGACTTTGTTATTGTTGTGAACTTTGATTTGAATTTAGGAAATTTTGAGATAAGAAATTTGCCACCTCCCAGAATCCAGACAACAAACCTATTTGGAGAAGGCACCATGAAGATGCCTACAGAGACTACACACTGGATCAAGAAGATCCAGAATTGAACTTTGGGATGTGAATTTGAACTTTGGGGGGGTTGAAAGCAATTGTTTTGAATGTATACTTTTATGCCAAAGAGGACTGCCCCCAAATTGGCTTTTTGTCAATGTAGCAATCATCAATTTTGTTCTTTTTTTTCTTTTATCCACAAATTATTGCAATTTATGTGTTGATTATGTTTTTATGATCCATTGGGGAGACTGGTCTCCCCAAAGGATCATGGGGGGGGGGGATGTATAAATGGATATTTTGAACCTTGAACTTCATCCTCCATAAGTCCCTTAGTTTTCCCAAAATTCCCTTTCATCTTTCTTGTGCCTCCAAGTTTCCATGGCCTTGTTATTGTTTTATAGTTGGCTATAACTCCTCCCTCTGGCTCTGGTGAGAGAGCTGGTTAGTAATCTTTTAGTTAGGCCTCTTTTGTTAGTTTGTTATTAATAAAATATTTATAAATATGTTTAGTCTTTTGCATATTAATTTTAATCTCCACAGTCCCCATGTCCCCCTAGAAAGGTATTTAAGCTTCCCAACTTTAATGGTTTCTTTGTGTAAATGAAATTAGCTCACCCCTATTCATTCTCTAGACTTTAGCCACCAGGAATAATGTCACCCCACCCAACTTAGAATTAAGTGGGGAAGGGGAGGTCTGTGACCCACATGTAATAGTAAGTGACAAATCAAAAACAAGTGAGTGCCCCCTGGGCAGTGCAAAACAGCGTTGAGACTTCCATTTGTCCACGTGAAACTGGAGGTGGACGCGGGAAGTGAAGAAAGCTGCTATCTTTTAAATATGACGGTAACTTCCTGTGCGGGGCTTTTGGCACTTTGAACTTGGTGTTGAAGGAGTTTGGGTGAGACCTCAGACTACTTCCCTTTGAATTGTCACGTAAGTTAAGCTGACTCTCTTTTCTCTTCCCTTGGCATTTCTGGAGGCTCTACCCTCAAGGAGGCCTCTCTTAGAGGAGATCTTGTGGCTAGAAGCCTTGTTTAATTAACCTCTGTGCCCCCTCTGCTGGAGTGTCTGAAGCCTCCCTGGTCCCTGATCCAGGACAGATTTTCTCTCTCATTTTCCCTACCTTCAACCTTCCTAAGGGTAAATAAAACTACCATAAAAGTCATCCTGACTTGGGCCTCTTTTATTTTGAAATCGAATAATTGATTTCTGGCTACCAAACTTTAAATATCCAGTCCAACCATAATCTTCCCATTTTTCCCTTTAAGCCTTGGAATTGTCAGTCTATCGTGGTTGGCTCTCCCAGGGGTTAGTGACTAGAGCAACCAGAGTTCAATCCTTAGCATGTGGCGTGAAGCTCTGTGTAGAGGCCTAACTCAGCACTGTAACCCCTTTCCTTAAAGAGTGGCTTTTCTGACTAATTGTTCTGTGTTTTTTCCTAGTCAACACATTAAATTGTCAAATCTGTCATTTCATGTCATTTTTCTTTCCATGAACATAGTCACCAATCCCATTTCCCCTCCTTTAGAATGTAAGTTCCTTGAGGGCAGAGAATGTTTTATATTTTTCTCGGAAAATTTCCACATAGGTTTTCTGAAGTTATATGTTCCAAATTGCTTTCCTCCCTTTCCTCCTCCTTCCCAGAGCTTGCAAGCAATTCAATCTGGTTTATACATATATTATCATGTAAAATCTATTTCCAAAGAAATATGTTGATAAGAAATAATGAAGAGAATGAATTCAGAAAAACTTGGAAACAACTTCATGCAAAGTGAGTAGAACCAGAAGAACACTGTATATGGTAACAGAAATATTGTATGATGATCAACTGTGAAGGACTAAACTATTATCAGCACTGCAAGGTTCCAAGATAACCCCAAGGGACTTATGATAAAAAATACTATACATGGCCATTGAAGAAACTGTTGGAATTTGAAAGCAGATCAAAGTATACCTTTTTTTCTCACTTTATTTCCTTCGTGAATATTTTCTGATATGTGCAATATGTGTCTTCTTTCATTATATAAGGATTATGAAAAAATGTGTTGCATGAGAGCCCTGATAGAATCTATATCAGAATCTATATCTTGGGGAGGGGAAAAAGGAGGGAAGGAGAGAATCAGAATAGCAAAATGTCAGATAGCAATTGTTTAAAAACTGTTTCTATGTGTAATTAAAAAAATAAAAATAGGAAGTGGGGGGGGGGAAAGACCATGAGATTATCTTTTTCAATCATCTATAACCTGCTCCCAAAATGGGGTGGAAGTATACCTTGAAATTCTGTCTTGGGTCTCTCCTCTATTCTTGTTGCCTTCCCTCTCTCAGTGATTTCATCAGATCCCATAAGTTCAAATATCATCTCTAAAAAGATATACATATGCAGACCCAAATCTCTGTAGTTTCTTTCCTGAGACTGCTAACTACTTTTTAGACATTTAGAACAGGATGTCTCAAAGGCATCTCGAACTCAACATATGCCAAACAAAACTCTTTTCCCTCAATCCCATCCCTCTTCTGCCTAGAAGGCACTATCCATATCCACCTCTTTAAAAACCCAATTTTCTTCAAAACTCAGCTCAAAGTCTACAGTCTTTCTTAGGACCTTCTGCTACTAGTGCCTTTTCTCCCTCAAAATAATCTTGTATTTATATTGAACATTTCTTATAAGTACTTTTAAATTTACACATTTTCCTCTCCAAATAGAATATAAACTGTGGGCAGGGATTGTTTCATTTTTCTTTACTGTACCTTTGATGCCTAGCCTAATTACAAGCACATAATAGGTATTTAACAAATAATTAATAACTTATTGATTTACCATAATTCCCACCAACCTTGCTGCTGATTCACTATTAAAAACTATTACTGATGTGAGAAAAACTTAGATTCCTAATGTTGTCATTACTATTATTTGGTTGTGTCCAACTCTTTGTGTGAGCAGGGGTCAGCAACCTTTGTGGCCGTGAGAGCCATAAATGCCACATTTTTTAAAATGTAATTTCGTGAGAGCCATCCAGTGCTCACAGTGCGTGCTCCTGTAACAGTGCCTGAAAAAAATTGACTTTATGGCTCCTGCAGAAAGAGCCATACGTTGCCTACCCCTGCTATAGACCATAGCTATCCATGGGGTTTTCATTCTTGTTCCTCTAATTTATGTTAACTTCCATTAATACCACAAAGGACAAGCAAAGCACTTTTCCCCTATTATTTTTCAATCCTGTCTGATTCTTCTTGTACACCAATACTATTTATGGGGTTTACTTGGCAAAGATACCATAGGGGGTTGTCATTTCCTTCTTCAGTGGATCCAGAAGATCCTTTTTGTCAGACAGTCAGAAGTTAAGTGATTTGTGGGGTAGCTGGGTAGCTCAGTGGATTGAGAGCCAGGCCTAGAGATGGGAGGTCCTAGGTTCAGATCCGACCTCAGAGACTTCCCAGCTGTGTGACCCTGGGCAAGTCACTTGACCCCTATTGCCCACCCTTACCACTCTTCCACCTATGAGCCAATACACAGAAGTTAAGGGTTAAAAAAAAAAAAAAAAAAGAAGTTAAGTGATTTGCCCAGGGTCACACAGCTAGGAAGTGTCTGAGGCTAGATTTGTACTCTAAGGTATTTCTGCCTGATGCTATTAAAGTCATTGATACTAGTTACTCTGACTACTGTGTAAATGGAATTAGCTCATCCTCATTCATTGTTAGACTCTAGCCATCAGAAATAATGTCACCCCACCCAACCACTGGGAGGGGAAGATCAGTTACCCACATGTGACAATAAGTAACAAATCAAAAACAAGGGACTGCCCTTTGGGCAGTCCAAAACAGTGTTGAGGCTGCCATTTGTGCTTGAAATTGGAAGTGGATCCAGGAAGTGATGAAAGCTGCTGTCTTTTAAATATGATGGTAACTTCCTGTTGAGGCAGTTGGCACTTTGAACTTGGTGCTGAAGGATCTCTGCTGAGACCTCAGACGGCTTCTCTCTGAATTGTCATGTGGGTAAGTTAGGCTGACTTCCTTTCTCCTCTCTTGGCGTTTCTGGAGGCTCTACCCTCAAGGAGGCCTCTCTTGCCTCTCTAATTGTAAAAGACCTTGTAGCTAGTAGCCTTGTCAATTAACCTCTGTGTTCCTCTCATCCAGTCTGGACCTCTGATCTGGGCCAGAGTTTTTCTCTCTCTATTTCCCTACCTTCAACCTTCCCAATTGTAAATACATTTCCATAAAGCCATCCTGACTTGGGTCTATTTTAATTTTGGAATCAAGCTAATTAGATTCCTGGCGACCATACCTTAAATATCTAATTCCCCTCTTACACTACACCACTTACTCCTTTAAACTTTTTTAAAACTCTTACCCTCAATATTAGAATCAATACTATGTATTGGTTACAAGACAGAAGAGTGGTAAGGAATAAGCAATGGAGATTAAGTGACTTGCCCAGGGTCACACAGCTAGGAAGTATCTGAGCTCACATTTTGAACCCAGAACCTCCCCTCTCTAGGCTTGGCTCTCAATCCACCCAGCCACCTAGCTACCCCCACTCCTTTGAACTTTTAAGATATCTTTTCTTTAGACCATGTTTACAGTAAATAGTCTGTAGAGGAGTCATTAGTAAAACTGGTATGAAAGTGACCAACAGGTTGAAGTTGGTGATGATTTGCCAGTCATCTCCCATTATTGAATGACGTTCTTTGTAGGAGTTGTTGCAGTTAAAAGATGGTTGAAAGAAAGTAGTTTTTAGGTCATTTCAGATAGAGCCTCTTGAGTTATCTTTCCGCACTTTATTGGAGCTGTCTAAGGTCCATTGACTGGTCCTCAGATTTTCACAGATAGAAACTCCATTTTATTCCTTTACTTAAGGGCTATCCAAACTGTGGAGAACCAATGCACATTCAATTAACTCAAGATATTGATTAATGAAGCTAAAATGTACAAATATTAGTGTACAATGAAGAAATATACCTAACAAATGGACTCAAGTAGACCTAGCCAGTGCCTCTTCTTTCCAGCCAGATAGTATAATTGGAAAGCACAATTATTTTTAAAGTGTCTTGATACAAAGAATCTGAGTAAAGAGAGTTAGATAATAATGAGTAGTATCATCAAACTTTAATAGATGAATGCAACCACTTCAAAAGGTTATTGTGAGAACCAGACAAGATACTCTGAAAACTGTTTGAGAACTATGAAGCAATATAAAAAAACACAAAGCATTATTTAGCTTTTTAAATGTCTATTAAACTCTTTTCTAGGCTTCAAGTTGTATTATGTAGAAGTACTCATCTGTGTATAGTTAGAAATATCTTGAATTCCTAAAAACTACATTACCAAACTTCCTTTCTGTATTACCTACAATGCTTTTCCTTTTGTCTACGTTTTAGTAGTCACATTTTGTATAAGTTGAGGCTCCACCTCGTTCTCTCTCTTCTATGTGAATCTAGTGGTGAACATTCCCTATGTTCTCTAGCTCTCTAGTTAAATATTAATAAATCTTTATAAATATAATACTTTGGAGATATTGAATATTAATTTTAAAATCTACAGTTGCCTACAATGCAGATTTGTTCTTTGAAAACTTACTTGGTTTTGTCCAACTGTTCTTTCTAATGTGACAGAATATGAATAGAAAGAGAACCCAGAGATTCAGTAAACCAACTTACACTTGAAGAGATATTGTGGTAGAGTGGAAAGAACACTGGATCTAGAGTCAGAACCTGGATTTAAATCCTCCCTCTAATCTGTCATGCCTTTATGACCTTTGACAAATTCTTTAACTTCCTTAGATCCTCCATATTAGAATATGGAGAATCCAGCTGAATTTATTGCTTAAGATATAGTCTGACCAGGGTAGAATAGAATGAGAATGTTTTGGTTCTGGACCAGACTTCAACCTATTAATAACACCTCCATTTCATTAGCCTTACTTGGCTACCATATTATACCCTTTGCTCTTGTCCCCTGTGTTCTCTAGCTCTCTCATTAAATATTAATAAATCTTTATAAGTATAATACTTTGGAGATATTAAATATTAATTTTAAAATCTACATCTGTGACCTTTTTTAAGTCCTATAGAGTTCTGAGGCACAAAAAATGGCACTCAGTGTCAGTGGATGCTTATCTATATGTTGCTAACTCTAAGCCCAACCCTCTATCTACTATACCAGGTTGCCTCTAGAACCTAGTAGTACTCAGCAGGACCATTTAACCCCAATTGCTTACCCCTTACTGAGCTGATATGAATTCTAAGACAAAAAATAAGAGTTTTAAAAAAATGAAGAGAAGTGTCTTGGCCCTCGAGGAGCTTATTGGTAGACAAACTCACTTGAAGCCATTAAAAACAGTAGGATTGTACATTAAGAGTGAGAAAAGAACCCAGCAGTCATCTAAATACTCATCTCTTCCCTTTCTGGAGACAAATTGGCAGGGAAGACCCAACTATTAAATTTTCAGATGGCAAACTTAAATCAAAAGATAATTTATTAGAGTTTTTTTGTTTAGACTTTAGAAAGTGATGGGAAGGAAGTATTTATTAATGTTAATATTGTCTTTTCTTTTTTAAACCCTTAACTTCTGTGTATTGGTTCATAGGTGGAAGAGTGGTAAGGGTGAGCAATGGGGGTCAAGTGACTTGCCCAGGGTCACACAGCTGGGAAGTGTCTGAGGCCGGCTTTGAACCCAGGACCTCCCATCTCTAGGCCTGGCTCTCAATCCACTGAGATGCCCAGCTGCCCCAATATTGTCTTTTCAAGAGCCAGTTGTTAGACATTTACTAGTATGCCCTTCCCAGTTGCTGGTACCTGCTAATTTAAAAAAAATTTTTCTTTTGTTTTTATTTTTCTAGGTTGATGTTATTTACTTCCTATAGAATATAAGCTCCTAGAGAGCAAGCACTCTTCCTCCCTTCCTCCTTTCCTCCCTTTATTTCTTACTTTTTCTTCCTTCCTTTTAGCTGGATCATAAATCCTTGTTGAATCAATTAATCTAGTAATTTTACAATGAAACTGATGTCCAAAAAGATTAATTGACCTTCCTCAGGTCATATACATAGTAAGGAGAGTTGGAATTTGAACTTATGTCCTTTGATTTCAGATCTTAATACTCTTGATATTGAAGAAACAGTTCTTTTTTAGTATAAAGCAACATAGAATCAGGTGCCAAATTATATGTTGGAGCCAAAAGAGTGATGTGGAAAGAGAAAGAGAGGACTGACTTTGAGGACAGGAGAAATGAGATGATATTCTGTTTGTTATTTATCAGCTTGTGCTTATTTATATTGAAATGAAGTTGTTTTTTAAGCAAGGTTATTGATTTTCTGAGCCTGCCCCCCCTGAACAATTTTGTCCCATTGACGTGCTGGTTACTTCAGTACCTATTTTCTGTCCCCACAACTTTCATTTCCTTTTTATCAGCTTCCTGTCTGCTATCTCTACTTCGAATCTACAACTTCATACCTCTGAAATTCAGTTCGGTACTTATATAATGAGGGGGATGAACAAACCTCTAATATTCTCTGAATCTTTTGCATTTTTTAAAATTCTTTGAGTGTATTCATTTTGAGCTTCTTTGGCTTCTCCACCTGCTCTTATTTAGGGCATTTTTTGCTTCTTTTCCCTCCCAACCCACCTTGAGTTTTCTTATGTTGTCTTGTCTCATTAGCCTGTAAGTTCTTTGAGGACAGTGATTGTCTTTTTTTTTTTTAAAGTAACCCTAGAGCTTAGCTTATTGACTATTATTTATGAAGTTTGTAGTACTGACTAGAATTATTGAGGAAGGCTTTGTATAGAAGGTTAAGATTCTAAAGACATAATGGTTCCCCATCAGATTATATTTGACTTTATTTTCAACCTAATGCAAACAAGTTAAATGATGTAAGGTCAACATGACTAGTGAGTATCTCAAGAATGATTTAAATCCAGGTTTTCCTGACTTAAAAGTCCAGCTGTCTAGCTAGCCATTACACCAGGATACCTCTAAAACAGGAGTTCTTAACTTTTTTATGTCATGGATCCCTTTGGAAGTATAGTGAAGCCTATGGACTTCTCAGAATGTTTTTAAATGCACAAAATAAACTACAAAGAATTGCCAAAAAAATAGTTATATTGAAATAGTATTATTAAATAGTATATTAAAAAAACTTCAGAATTCCCATGTTAGATATATAACTTTTATGTACTTATTCTATTATCTCATGAAAGAATGAATACTTCACGAATTTAATCAAAGAAGTGACAAATGCTTGTTAAAATGAATTTAATTGATTAAGAAACGATTCCATTCTCAACCATGTTCCATGCAATCAATACTGTCAATATCTAAGTGGGACCCAACCCAGCAGGGCAGGACAGGGCAGGGCCAAGACGGGCAGGGCACTAGGAACTATGACTAAGAGCCAAATGACACGTGTGGAGGGAGTTGAGAACCCTCGTGCGGCCTGGGGCTGAGCAGCTTCCCAAGGTCGCCCTATCTTTTCCACTAGTCTCTCCCGGCTGCGCTCCACGGTTGGCGCGCGAGTCTAGCATTCGAAGCCTTCCACTGTCACAACATTCCATAGGCCCTTGACGTCACAGAGGTGCTGGATACTGTGACGTCACGGATTCGGGCGGAGTCTTCTCCATCCCTTGAGGATGCCTTCCAGGTTGGGCCTCGCAGACCCCAAGAGTCCCTGGGGAGGAAGGTCCTCCCGAGAGGTAGCGGTTCGGTTTACGCCCCGGGAGTCTAGAATTTGGGGGTGGGGCGAGCGGGTGACGGAGAAGAAGAGGGAAAATGAGAGCCGAGGGGCGGTGCTTCGGCTTCTTCAGGCTCAGAGGGGGCGGGGCGGTCTGCGTGGTGACGTGACACGCCTGGGCGGGAGGGGGCGGGGCGAAGGCACTGGTGTTGCCAAGAGTGGGGGATTCGGTGCCTCATTCCCGGGTGGAGCCGGAGCCGGAGACAGGTAACTCCTCAGCTCTTTCTGTTTGCCCAGGACTGGGGCTGGGGCCAGGACTGGGGCCAGGACTGGGGCTTTTGCCTCTTGGGCTATGGGGGAAGGATAGCCGCGAGCAAGAACCACGGACGTTGTGTCCTTGCAGCCGCCGCCCGGGTGACTTGGCCTCCGGACTGGAGGGGGAGGGGGCTTGAAGTTGGGGGGGCAAGAGAGAACGGGGTAGAGAGGAGAGAGTCGGCCAGGATGAGGCGGAGGGAGGACGGGTGGGGGGGATGGAGAATTCTGAAAGACTGCCTCTGGAACCAATGGGAAAGCTCGGTGCGATTTGCGGTCAGAGATTGGCGGCTACCGGCGCGCGCGGCGAGGCTCCTGATTGGTCTTTTGGGCTGGGTGGGCGGGGTTACTTCGGCGGGCGGATGTGAGGGAACCAGTTGCTGCCTCCTCTCCCGTGACCCACAAGGTCGAGGGGAGAGCATCACGTGGGAGAAGGAGAGGAGGTGATCTTGTCCGGACGCCTCGTCCCGTTCGTCCCTTCCTTCTCTCTGCCTGGTGTCCGAACCCCTCCGCCCCCCAAGCCTGGGCACGCCCTACACCTCCTTGTAGTGAGCCGCAGCCTTGGGGGTGGAATTCGCCTTCTTACTGCCAGGAGTCCCGCCCCGTCCCACCCGGGAGTCCCGCCCACCCCGCTGTCCACTAGGCTAGAGAGAACTGCCGGCTGGGCCAGCTTGGGAACGCTTGTGGCCGTCTTCGGGTCTTGTCATTGCTTGAGTCTGGCCTGGGTCTGGGAAGGCCGGAGTTCCCTACTGGATCCTGCGCCTCGGGTATGCATTTCAGCCCAGACTCCCAGCTCCTGAGATTTCGGGGCTAAAGGAGTCCTGGAGGAAGCTGGAGTCAAGCTTTTTACAATTACACAAATTACTCTTTTAAAGCATATTAGTTTCCTCTAAAATCTAGGGAAGGGCAGATTCTGCGAACAGTCTGACACATCGAGGATTTTCTTTCTTGCCCCTAAGCATTTTCCCCACCCCATTTTCTTTCCTGAGAAGCTGTTAAGATATTATCTGCTTCTTTTTCCGTGCCTCTGGGGATAAGAAAAATAGTAGTTAATAAAGTACTTTTGAGGAAGGACATGAAGTTTAATAGATTAAAAATTGTGTGGCATAGAGCTTATGTGTCTTAGCAAGAATATCTTTGTTACAAAGTAACACAAATTAAATGTTACAAGGTTGGCCAACTGATGACCTTTTGGACAAGGGCTGTGAGGAAGTGGAAAGATTTAAGATTTTGATAGGAGATTATTTAGATTGATTCAAGGCTCTTCCACTTGCTACCTATGTGTGACCTTGGAAAAAATAATTTGACCCTTCCTCATGGGTTACTTGGTGAACTAGATGACCTCTAAGGTGTCTTCCAACCCTGTATATCTGATCATAGAGGAGAAAGAGGAGTAGGCCTTTTGTAGATTATTTAATCCAGAACATTTGACAATTCTCTTAACTCCCTATTTATTCCTTGTTTATGATTCAACTATCATTAATTCCCATTTTCCAGAAGTTTAGGGAAAGTGCTTTGAAAAAAGTAATAGGGAAGTAAAGTTTATTTTCAAAGGTCACAATTAGAGAATAAGGCTAACCATGATCTTAGGATCTTATTTAAAAAAAAAAAACAAACCTCTTGTAAAGAAAACAACTTTGCCAAACTCATCTATTTGCTACTCCAATCCATCCTTTCTGTCCCTAATCTCTTCATTCCCTTTTGCTGGCTTCCTGTCTAGAACTGAGAAAGGGAAAGATGATGGTAAACTTCGTCTCCTGCACTAGGTACGAGAGGTATTCCAGGAAGGAACTTCTTTGGTGCTGGCCTCATCAATACCTTGAGTAATTGTGGCCACTTTTCCAGTTCACGGAATAGGTTTTCCTTGATCTCAGCAGCTAGAGTAGCTTTAAATAAAAGTGAGTACCCTGGTGTTAGGCTGTCTATTTAAAGGTGCTTGAGCTCTGAAAATCAGCTGGGAACTGCCTCTTCAACTTCTTCAGGATCACAGACTGCCTCTTCCCATATTGGGGTTATCCATACATACTTCCATGATGCCCTTTATTTTTTGTCAGCCCAATTGGTTGTCCAGTTGCTTGGATCTCATTTTAGACACTTACTTTCATTTACCAGTCACATTACTTACATTTGCTTAGTGCTTTCCAATCTGGAGGCCTCTACATGCCTAGGCCTGGAGGTAGGAATAAAAAAAAAAATCAGTCAAGAACCTTTTATTAAATACCTATCTTGTGCCAGGCTTTATGCTAAACCTTAGGGATACAAAGAATCAAAAGACAGATTAGTCCTCAAGGAGCTCATTACCTAGTGGGGAAGACAAGAAACAGAGAAATATATACAAACAGGCTATGTACAGGATAAATAGGAAATAATTAACAGAGTGACAGCACTAGAATTGAGTAGTTGGGAAAGGCTTCCTGTAGAAAGTAGGATGTTAGTTGGATCTTAAAGGAAGCTAGGGAAGGCACTAGTCTGAGAGTATTCTAAGAACTGAGTTCAAATCCAGCCTTAGACATGAACTGTGTAACTCTGGGCAAACCAGTTAACCTTTTTTCCTCAGTTTACCCACTTGTAAAATGAGGATAATAGTAGAACCTACTTCCAAACATTGTAAGAAGCACATAAAATATTTGCAAAGTGTTCATTATCTATTTTCCTTCATTTTCACTTACAATCATTCATGTGAAAGCAATTTGATGGTCTGTCTTTAGTTATTACTCTTAATTATTAATCCTTAGTGTGTATGAATTCCATTTGTGTTAAAAGGACAATTGATGGATCTAAATTTGTTATTTTTGTATTGGCTTAATTGCCTATTGTTTAGCCTCCTTGAAACTCTTTTTTGATAATACAGTAGTGCCTAGATTTTACATTCTTGTCTTCACTGAATCTCCTGCTTTTCTCTGGCCATTCCCCTTGCCTACTTTCTCATTTCCACCTCCAGGCTCCTTTGAAGTCCCACCTAAAATCCTACCTTCTAATAGGAAGCCTTTCCTGATCCCCCTTATTTCTAGGGCTTTCTTTCTGTTGATTATTTCTTATTCTGTATATAATTTGTACATAGTTATTTGTATGTTGTGTCCTGCATTAGATTGTGACCTCCTTGAGAATAGGAACTGTCTTTACCTTTCTTTCATTTTAGCACAGTGCCTGGCATATGAGACACTTGATAAATGTTTATTGACTGACTTTTTTTTTTTTAAACCCTTAACTTCTGTGTATTGGCTCATGGGTGGAAGAGTGGTAAGGGTGGGCAATAGGGGTCAAGTGACTTGCCCAGGGTCACACAGCTGGGACGTTTCTGAGGTCGGATCTGAACCTAGGACCTCCTGTCTCTAGGCCTGGCTCTCAATCCACTGAGCTACCCAGCTGCCCCCCCTATTGACTGACTCTTGCTAGTTCCTTTCTTAAAGGTGGCCTTGTGTTTTAAGGCTAGAAATCAACAGCCTTTCAAAAAAAGTATGTTAAATCTCCAGCTTTTTTTTTTTTCTGGCCTGCCCAGTAAGGAAATGAAAGGAGAATGCACAGGATATCACATATAATATGATGGTATAGAGTAGGGAGGGAGTCATTGATTATCTTTTCTTTGAATGTGGGAAGAGTGAGGTAGAGAAAAAAGACAGATGTTAATGGTCAGATTTTCATGGGAGGATGGGAGTCTGTATAACAGGTATTAGTGTGTGGCCTCTACTCTTTGGCATATAAGCTTCAGGTTACTGACTTTTAATTTACTCTGCATTCTTCCATTTTCTTCTTCTGAAGCCACCCCTCCCCCCCCCCTCCTATTTGACTGTTGAAATTTTAGCTATCCTTGAGGGCCCATGTTTAATGTATCCTCTTTCAAGAATACTTTTCTGATTTTATAACATGATGTAGTGGAAATAGTACTGGATTTAAATTCATAGGACTTGTGCTCAAATCTTGGCTCCGTTCATTAGGACCTGTGTGATCTTGAAGTGGTCCTATTTCTGAGGGGGATAGATTTAGATATTCTTTAATGTCCTACTCAGTCTAAAATATATCATTTAGAACTAGAAGAGATTTTAGAGGCTATCTAGACCAAATATGCACAGAGGATGAGTCTAATGTCATACGGCTAGTGAGCTGCAGAAGTAGCATTTAAACTTGTATCCTTTAACTCCCAGCTGTGTCCCAGTGAATCCAGTTAAAGTGGTAGCCTCTCCTGAATTCCTAAAGCTCTTTGCCTCTTAAGGCACTTTTCACATACTACATTGTATTGTAGTTTGTAACTATGTCTTATTTCTCTTCTATTAGGTTATAAACATTTTGAGAGAAAGGGAACAGGCCCAATTGTCCCTTATTTTCCCTGCATTGCCAGTATTTCCATACATTGCTCATTGAATGAATGAATGCATACAGATGACATTTCTAGTCAACAATAATCTGCTTACTGGACATTTCCATGTGGAAGGTCCATTCTCTCTCTTCCAGTGTTCAACCTGTCTGAAGCAGCATTCTTCATTTTTTCTCCCAAACTAGCTCTACCTCTTTGTTCCCATCAATGATGACATAATTATTCTAGTTGCCCAGGAACAAAATCTGAGTCATTTTGTATCTTCCTTTTCAGGAGGCAGCCTCATGGTGTTTTGGATAAAGTTCCAAACCCAAGAGTCAGGTAGATTTGAGTTCAAATCCAGTTTTGGATATTTACTAGGTGTATGATGCTATTTGCCTGCTTTAGTTTCCTCTTCTCTATAGTGGGAGTAACAATAGCACCCATTTCCTAGAGTTGTTTTATGAATAAAATGAAGATTATATTTGCTTTGCTTTATTACTTAAATGCAAGCTATTAATTTTATTATTCCTTTATTCCTGACAGCCATTGAGTTATTAAATCTTACTATTTAATTTTTCCTGAATATTCTTTTAACGTCTCTCCTTTTCCTTTATTTTTCCATTGCCCTCATTCAAATTTGGACCTCATTTCCTTTACACATGAATTATTGTAATGGCTTCTTGGTCGTTTTGCCTGGATCATACAGAGATCATAGGATTTGGAATTGGAAGGAACTTTAGAGATCATCTAGTTCTCTAAAAAACTTCATTTTATAAAAAAGGAATTCAAAGTTCAGAGGTTTTAAGTCCCTCTTTCCCAAGACCACACAGGTCTTTTGAATCCAAATTTTAGCCCAGGTCTTTTGAATCTAAATCCAGAGCTCCTTGTTGTGTATCTATTATAGTAAGGGAGGTCTGCCTGTCTACATTCCTCTTCCTTCCATATACTGCCACCAAAATATACTAAAATGCCAGATTTATCATTTACTTTCCCTGCTCTGGAAACTTCAGTGGATCCCTATAAGACTATCTTACTTTGGCATTCCATTCGAGGAGTCAAAGCATTACTCCATCCTGCCTATGATAATTGTCTTTTGCCTCTGCTTTTCTCCAATATGAACTTTCTATATTAGTTAAGCTATACTTCTCACTGCCTCCAGGACATAATTTGGCATTTCTTTCTTTATACTTTTGCTTACAACGTTTTTTCTTTTGTCATGAAATATCTTCCCACTTCCTTTTCACCCAGCTTGTTCCCACCCTTTATTTGAGGCCCAGCCCAAGACCTACATCTGCTGGGAAACATTCCCTGTTCCTTTTTCCTTTTTTTATTTCCCTGTCCTACAAAAAAGACAAAAGTCCGCTTTATCTTGATTTTCACTTTGATTACAAACTGAATGTAAGACTCAACTGCTGAAGCCTCAAATCCCACAGATCTTTGAGGTTCTAAATGTGAGGCATCCTCTTAAAAATGCTGAATTGAATATTTATTTTATATGCTATTCCTATCATCCATAGGGACACAGTGTAGCCTGAAGGGTAGAGAGCTGGCTTTGGAGTAAAAAAGGTCTGTTTCTAACATATCCTGATATATAATAATATATAACAAATGCCCCTTTGTGGCCCTGAGCAAGTCTCAGTGACTAGAAGTTGTACACAAGCCTTGATGGAGAGGGATTTGAGGGAGTTCCTTATATTGACAAAATTGCTGGTTTTGTCAAAAGATCTATCTAATGTACATATAATCTGATTAACTGCCAAACCTGTGATTTCATTGGTATAAGGAATTCCTGGGGGGATGGGGGGGGAACTCCCAATATACCAATGCAAATTAGAACCTTCTCTATAACTTGAGTGATTAAGTTACTTATCCAGAGTCATAGCCAGAGAGGAGACTTGAACCAGGCCTTCTTGTTTTGGTTTTAAATCATTCTTTCTTAGTTCAGTTCTAAGACAGAAGATTGGCAAGGGCCAGGCAATTAGGGTTAAGTGACTTGCCTAGGGTCACATACCTAAGAAGTATCTAAAGTCTAATTTGAACCCAGGTCCTGCAGGCCTGGTGCTCTATCCACCTGTCTGCCCCTAGACCTTTGTGTTGTTGAAGGAAGCTCTCTAAGCTCTTAATCCATTATATACACTGAGATAGATAGAGATATGTATGTGTATGTATGTGTATATTTCCACACACATATATCTACATGTGTATACATGCACATGCATTCTTATAGACTTCAACTCAGATCTCTTTGACTCCAAGGCCAACTCTATCCACGCACATATATGTACACCTACACACATCCTTTTGTTCATTTTCAAGTGTTAGAGTCTTATTCTGATTCAACAAACATCTGAACATTGACATGTGTAAGTCAAAATGCCACTTACCTCTAGGAAAAAACAAAGCTGGCATCCATCAATAAAGTACAAAGTAAAATTTGATTGTTAAGCAGCTAGTGCTTCAAGGGAGGGGAGAGATCCCTTCTGCCTAGAATAGTTGGCACTTGGACTGGGCTATAAAGGAATAGGTAGGATGGTAACAGCTGGAATAAGTAGGTAAGCATAAATAAAATTGAGGAGATAAGAAATTGAGGGACATGTACTGGGAAGGGCAAACAACCTTGTTTAGCTGGTGTTTGAGAGACAATGGAACTAGTGTGAAGTAAGTTTGGAAAGGTAGATAGATTGGAGTTGGAGTTGACCAACTTCATTGCCAGGTGTATCCACTCAGGAGAGAGCAGAGACTCTTCCCACACTACTTTGCTTCTTTCAGATTTTAGCATAGGGTTTTGTGCAAGTTGAAATATTTCAATTACGTAATCCTGCTTAATTATATGTTACTTGGTGTAGCTTTTATTTAAAGCCACAGTTTACAATCTTCTACAGCATCAGTATTTTATAATGTGACATATGTTTGGTATTTGTTGAAGCTCTACATTCAGGCTTAATTAGGGAGATTTTTTGATGCATGTTTTCCAGACCAAGGTTATATGCTTTGCCCTTATTTTCCTAGGGATCTCATGTCCCTAGAGAAAAACAGAAGTTTTTGGAGTACAGAGGAACAAAGTCCCTTGTTTCTGCCTTCTAAAGATGAATTACAATTTATACATTTTTCCCCCTTTAATAACTTTGTATTCTGCTTTCTTGGCCTTCTCTCTAGGCCTGGTATTTATTTAGTTCTTTAGTTCAGAGGTGTCAAATTGACAGGCTGCCTACAAAACTGCCCCAAACCAGATGAAAATGTCTTTGGGAAACATTTAACAAAATAAATAAAAATACAACACAGCTAAGATAATGATAATGTGAGGTTTTCTAAATATGTATGTGGCAGGCAGGGTTCCTTTTCTATTTGCCTTTGATGTCACTTTTTTCTTATTTTGACTCTAATTCAGATTCACTCCAGATTCAAAAAGTTAGGATTAAATTGATTGGGGGAAAGCATACTTTTTTCTTAAGATCTTATAGCCAATGAAAAATGTAAGTTTTATCCTTATGTAGTTTATGGAGTGTGGAGCCCACACTGCAACTCTTTTCCATTTTGTGTTGGCCCCATCATATCTTTTCTCTGTTGAATTTAGATTTAATTTGAGAGGAGGTTTTTAGGATGTTATTTAGACTCCCATGATAGGCATTTTTAATGGCAGAAGATTTAGCTGGTTTGGGTTGCCTCCATCTCTGTTTACCACTAGGGACATGAGGATTCCTAGGAAAGTAAGGACAAAAGGTAAAATGTAAAATTTTGTTTACTGCTTTTTCTATTTGGCCTCATATTCTCCTTCTTTGTTTCCTTTTCTATAGTCATTATTGTCCTCTAATATCAGTCTGGTTCTGATGGTACTAACTACTCTTGGAAATAAAGAACAGTATTTTAGGATATTCTATAGACCAGTGATGGCGAACCTATTGCACAGGTATCAAAGATGGCACTCGAGTACTCTCTGTGGGCACTCACCCACCTTCCCTCCCTACTCACCACCTCCAGAGTTCATTTACTAGAAAGGCAGAGGGACTCAGGTGGAGCTTCTTCCCTCCCACTCTCCAAATAACAATTTTCACCTGCCCTACCCCTCTGCCCAGCAGCCTAATGGAAGATACAGGGGGTAAGGTGGGCTGCTCACAGGTGGCGGAGCTAGAGAGTTGCAGAGTACTCAGGTTGCTCCCCCTCTCTGCACTCACTGAGGACATTCCTTACTTTACTCACCCCTCTGCCCAGCAACCCAATGGGAGAGCTTTCTCCCCTGTATGGGGTGGGGATGGGGGTGTACCCAGCATGTGGGGGAAGGCAGGGTCACAGCACTCAGTCTAGTGGGTGGGGCCTGGCACTCCATCTCTAAAAGGTTCACCATCACTTCTTAATCCCACAAGTTATCATTGTTGACTAATTGTTATTTGTGTTAAATGCAATAGGAATATGGTTGGCATAGTAGAGATCCCTTTAAGAAAACAGGATCAACATCTGTGTTTTCTCATAACAATTTTTTCCTTGTTTTGGATGGAATACAAATATTTATAAGCCAGTTTTTTTTTCCTTAAAATTAAATTTTTGTTTCGCAGTTTATCTTTCCTTTCTTTCTCTGAGTCTTTTTATGTCTTGTCTCATCATATGATAAAAATTATGATTTCTCAAATCCTAAATAAATTTCCACTAAATTTTATTGTGGAACAGAATCCTCAAATCTAGAAGATGCCATGAATTTTCTACATACCTATAGTAAAGTTGAGAGAAGATTAGTTTTTTTAGGTTAATTGTTTTCTTAAAGGTAATTTGAAATATGATGAGGAAAAATCATTTGATCTGGCAAGCTATTGCTATTAAAGTGCTAGGGTAAACATAGTTTCTAAACTGTGAGAGACTAATATCATGAGCCACAGAGTATCCAAGTTAACAGATAACTAAGAAAATGTTTGTGTAATAACAACTTCATGTTTTGACTGCCATAAGAAATAAGTTATGATTTTTAAGATAAGATTCAAAAGTCCCAAGATGAAATGCATAAGGAGCTATTTTTCTTTTCAGACTTTAATGGTTAGAAAAGCAAATACTGATTTCTTTGAACAGATAAATTTATTGGCTCATGTTTTTAAAAATTCTTGACATCAGAATCACTTTTTGTTTTGTTTGTTTTGTTTGTTTGTTGTAGACTATAGGATTCCTGTGAAGGACTGGAGACAGAACTGTAGTAAAATGTTACTTGCCTGAGAGTAATCAGTTGTTCAAGTCTACCATTAATTTTGGCATTAGGAAAGTCATTTCACCTTTTGAGGCTTCAGTGTCTATCTGTAGTGGGGCAGGGTATAAGGGGTAAAAAAAAGATTTATGGGTTCAATATATTAAAAGGTGGTCACCAGGGGAAACTTCTCCAATTAAGGAAAAAATAAAAGTCAAAATTGACTTTTATTTACATTTAGGAAGGTTGAAGGTAGGGAATTGAGAGAGAGAAACTCTGGCCCGGACTAGGTAAGGATTTAGAGTCCCAGCAGTTGGTGCACAAGGGTTGATTGAAAAGGGCATAAAACCCCTTTTCAATCCTTACAGGGGAAGCAATGACATGATCTCTAATGTCCCTTCTAGATATAAAATTCTGTGATCTATGACTTGGGCATGTTTGAGCTTGGACATACAGATTTTTATAGCTATGTGTATCTCTGTAAGCTCTGAGTCTACTTTATCATGTGACAGATGAGGAAACAAACCCAGAGAGGTTAAGAGACTTGCCCAGGATCACACAGCAAGTATTAGAGATGGAATTGGAACCCAGATCTTCAGACTACAGTTGGGAGTTAGAATCTATGTCAGTTGGGAGAGTGAAACTACAAGTAGTAAAAACTGGGAAAATTCTTGAGCTAGTACAGAATGCCTCGAAGTTTACCTGAGTGAAATCCTTACCTGTTTAAACCTAGAAATATAACCATGAAAAAGTGAAAACTTGATAAATTAATATTAAAATCTCCTTTCGAAGGGTAATTGGCATAGTTCTGAGTTTCTGCAAATCAGATTCTTATTATCTTATTTTCCATTTATGTGTCATTTTTTTCTGTAATTTATCATTACTAGTAGGTTTTGGGGCATCAATCAGTCTCTTCTGCAACAGGTATTATAAATGTGTAGGTTGAGTTTTTCCTACAAAAAAACTTAACTTTTTAAGTTAAACTAGCTCACTAGCTAGCACCTGATAGTTTTTGGTAGAAACAGAAATTGCTTAGTTAGTTTTATTGAGAAGTAGTTGATTGTGGCCTTTGTATATATACTTTGATACTATTATTGGAAAAACTCTTATAATCTGATTTCTGAATGGGGCAAAATATTTAAAAATCCAAATGCCTTTTTTATGATTTCTGGGCTTACCAACAACAACAATAAAAGCAGACCTAAGTAGGGTTTAGTAAATTATAAGAACAAACATAAAACCTAGAAGAGAAGTGTTTCTTTTTTTCCTTCTACCCATTTCTATTGTCTTGGAGGATCAAATCTGAATGTGTATTATTAGTTATATGTTTAAATATGACTAAGGAAGGGAAGGGAATAAACATTTATTAAGTACCTACTACATGATAGGCACTGTGCTAAGCACTTTATAAATATTATCTCATTTGATTCTCATAGCAGCATTATCAGCCTCTATCCACTGTACTACAGTTACAGTAAGACATAAATAATAATGCAATCAACTTAACAAGCACCTTTTTATAAGGAACTTGGATTACAAAGCCAAAAATAAAATAGTTCCTGTTCCCAGAGTTTGAGGGGAAGGGGTTGGGGGAATATAATGTACACAGATAAAGTAATTTGAGGAGGGAGAAAACTTAACAATTAGAAAGAGAAGGGAATTTGAGAAGGTTTCACAGAAGAGGTGGCACCTGAACTGAGCCTTGAAAGAATATTAGGATTTTGGAATTTAGATATTAATGTAGTCCTGCGTGGTCACAGTTGAATTCCAACTGAATATTTCCATTGGGCTAGAACTAATTAATTAATCTTATTTACATAAATTATAATTTCAGGTATTACAAATTCATATCTTGTCTAGCCACATATTGAAGGCATGGAGGTTAGCTTCTGTGAATGTATTAAAGCAGGAGATATCTTGAGTCAGGAGAGACTTGAATTTATAATAGGGAGCACATATGTAATTCTCTCAGACTCTAGTAGCAGTATGTTATTGTAGAAATGGGGAGTCAGTCTTCAGAAATTCCTGCTCTAGTGCTGGGCCTGCTGCATCCCTAGTGGACTCCTGTCCATTTCCTACTCCTTCAAGGCCAGCCAAAATTCCCTTGACTCCCTGGCTCAACCAGCACCAAAAGAAGGCAAAACTATTTAGCTCCTATTTTATTTTTGTACCTTCCACCAAAGAAAATTACTTTGAAACTGTCAATGTTAAAATAAATTAAGATAATAATATCCCAGCATTCTGGGAAAAAAAAAACCTTAAAATTTTATCGTAATAAAGGAGATAGGAGAAAGATAAAAGAATGGTAGAGGTAGACAAGAATTATTCAGATTTCCAAATGAGGGAAAAGGTAGATTTCACAAATTACACACAGGTAAATTAGAATAAATTGCTAGACTGATGTTCTCTAAAACACTACTTCAGGGGGCAGCTGTATAGCTCAGTGGATTGAGAGCCAGGTTTAGAGACTGGAAGTCCTAGGTTCAAATCTGACCTCAGACACTTCCCAGCTGTGTGACCCCAGGCAAGTCACTTGACCCCCATTACCTACCCTTACCACTCTTCTGCCTTGGAATACACAGTATTGACTCCAAGACGGAAAGTAAGGGTTTATAGCTAAGTGAATATTTTGTACAGTGTGCAAGCAATCAGAGTATAAAGTTTATTAAGGTGAAGTAAAGAAGCTTCTTATATATTTAAAAAAAATAAAAAATAAAACACTACTTCAGGCAGTCTAGCAGTACTAGTTAGTGGATAGAATATTGGGCCTGAAATCAGGAAAATATTAATTCAAATATTGCTGCCAGCACTTCCTAACCGTGTGACTTCTAACCTCCATGTACCTTTAGGCAAATCCTAGTTAGTGGAGTGCCTTTCCATATAACCTGGAAAACATTGAAAGGTGTTCCCTAGTTGACATCACAGCTACTTTATCCTTACTTGTATTATAAATGCCTAGATGAGAAAGTGATTATTACTAGAGGTCTTAAAGGATTCAGAAAGGACAAATCATAGCAAAATAACTTTACATTTTTAAGCCTAGCAGATAGAGGAAAGTGTCTTTGATTTTGCATATACTCAGTTCAGCTAGGCATTTAATGAAGTTTCATGATATTCCTGGGAACAAGTAGAGATATGTCAGCAGGTCAATAGTATAATTATATTTACAACCTTTTGTTGCATCACCATATCATAAGATTGTTGATTAATGCATTATTGTCAATCTGGAGGGAGTGCTTTTAGTGCTTCTTAGTGCTCTGACTGTAGGATTCTCCTTTGTCCTACCTAAAAATGTCCAATATTTTTATTAGGGTATTGGTTGAAAACATTCTAGTCATAATTAAGCATGGTTAAAATATTGTATACCAGAAAAAAACACCCAAAGTGACCTTATAAGCTAGAATGATGAACCAGAGGCAACAAAATGAGATTCAGCCAATATAAATGTAAATTCCATGTTTAAGTTTAATAATTTCTTTTAGTACAAGATGGAGTAACCCTGATTTGATAGTTTAAAAAAAATGGATGTTAGGTTTTTCATTGACTGAGTTCATTACAACATATTATTAATATACTCTTAGGTTTTCCCCTTCCTTTTTTTTTCTCCCTAGAGCAGTGATGAGCAAACTACTGCCCAGGGCCAGATGTGGCCCCCTGAAATGTTCTATCTGGTCAGTGCTACATTATTCCTAATCTGATGAATACAATGAGTAGGATACAATACAATGAAACTTCGAAAGAGTTGCCTTAGAAACAGACTGACAGATGAGCATTTCCTTTCCTTTGGCCCCCTCTTTAAAAAGTTTGCCCATCACCACACTAGAGGAAACAAGTAATTTGAGGAATAGTGAAGAAACTCCTTGAATAATTAGCACATTGGACATTAGACCATTAGTAACTGTTCTTCAATTTATAGTCTTAGAGAGTTGCTTTTGAGACTTGAGAAATTTAAGTGATTTGCCCGGGATGTATCTTATAGGTATAACTTGAACTCTAAATTTTCCGACTTTAAGGTTTCTCTAGGCCAGTGGTTCCCTAACTTTTTTGGCCTACCGCCCCCTTTCTAGAAAAAATATTACTTAGCCCCTTGGAAATTAATTTTTAAAAAAATTTTAATAGCAATTAATAGGAAAGATAAATGCACCTGTGGCCATCACCGCTCCCCTGGATCGGTGCAGCACCCACCAGGGGGCGGTAGCGCCCACTTTGGGAATCATTGCTCTAGGCTAAACAGTCTTAAGTTTATAGACCAAGTCATGGGAGGCAACTGTATTATTACTAAGTCACATTTACTTAACATTAAGGTTGGCCAAGTTCCTTTGCAACCACCTACAGAGTGGTGCTGTGCAAAGTGTTAGCTTTAGAGTCAGTGGACCTTGTGATTTAAACTCTTTATACCATTTGTTTTTTGTGACATTGTCACATAATTTAATGGGCCTCAGTTCTTTTATCTGTAAAATGAGGGCATGGGACTCCAAAGCCTCTGAGGTCCTTTCTAGTTCTAAATCCATTATTGCGAAAAAGAGATATTACTACCCCATCCCCATTATACATGGGGAAACTAAGGTTCTGAGCTTATCTGTAGTCACACAACTAGTAAATATATGAGGTGGGATTCTAATCCAGGTTTCCTCACAGGCATTTTTCCCACCATCATACTGCTCTTCTCACAAGGAGTATGATGTTCAGATCCATGGAAATAAAATAGTGTTCTAAACTCGAGTTCTGAACTTTTCATTAATGAGACTGTAGCTGGAGTATTGTGTCCAATTCTGGAGCTACTTAAAAGTGAGATTTGCAAACTATACTGTCCCAGAAGACAAGACAACTAGAATGGGGTGGGGAGAATTTTAGAAACCTTTCCCTTTGAAGAACTTGGACTATTTCCTTTAGAGAATATTTGGTAGAAGGGAGTGGATCTATTGCTTCAAATACTTGCAAATGGGAGTATATTTACTGCTTATACCTTCAAAAGACAGAACTAGGACCAAGAAACTATAGGGAGGCAAGTTACAACTATATATAAGAAAGGTCACAGGAAAAGAAGAACTAAGGCCAATAGGTGGAATTCACAGGAAAGCAAATGAACAGCTGTAGGATTTAAATCAATGTTCAACACTCCACGAATTATATTTTTTTAAGTTTATTAATAATCACTTGAAGTAGAAGGAATAAAAAGGAAATAGAAGTAAAAAAACCCTAATTAACAAAATTAGGACCAAGTGAGCAAGTCTCCTGGCTCCCACCTCATGCCACCTCCACCAAACCCGATCAGAGAGAGAGAGAGAGAGAGAGAGAGAGAAGCGGAGCTACACCAAATTTATATCTTCCCTATGTCAGCAAGTAACATGAGAAGGAACATGTGATGCTGGAATTGGAGTTCTAGGGTACAGAAATTAATTACACAATCTCCCCTATGATTCCCATGGAAAATGAGCATGTATAAATCTCCCAGATTTACATTCCTAGTTTCCCCATGGAATCAGTACACATAACCAACTTATATCTCTAAAGATCTGTAACTAGAGGTACATACGATATTGCACTATCTAAGGGAAAAATTACAATAATTTGGGGATAAGAGGGAAATAAAAGAAAAGAACAAAACTAATGATTGCTGGGCGCATTGACAAAAACCTAGTTGGGGGCATGTCCCTTTGGCATAAGAGCGTATGTGCAAAATAAATGTGTTCAACCCCCCACAGTTCAATTTCACTACATCCCAAAGTTCATTCTGGATCTTTTGGTGCAGTGTGAGGTTTCTGCAGGCATCTCCATACGCCTTCTCCAAACAGTTCTCTTTCTTGATTAGGGGAGGTTGCAAATTTCTTAAATTACTCTCAAACAAGAAAAATTTTTATAAAACTAGAATTTTATGACAATTATACACAGCTCAGTTTAAGGAAGAAGTTTTTGGTAACTAGAACTGGAAGAGAAAGAGTTAGGCTGCCTTTTCAAATAGTGAGTTCCCATTTCAGCTAGAAGTGTTAATGGTGAGAAATTGGGTTATCACCTGTTAGGAATGTTTGGGGAGGGATTGACAGAACTTATACACCATGTTTGGGGTTTCATCAGAAGAACATACATTTAGAATGGGAACAGCCCCTAGAAGTCATCTAGTCTAGTCCTCTCTCTTTACAAGTAGGACAGCCTAGAGCAGTGATGGCAAACCTTTTAGAGAGACCCAGTGCTCTGCCCTGCCCTGCTCTGCCCCATCCTCCCTTACCCCAGACAGGAGAGGGAGTAAGAGCTTCCATTAGGCTGTTGGGCAGAGGGTCAGGGAAGAGTGGCAGAGAGGGGGAGGAGAGCAGCTCCACTCAAACCCTTCTGCCTTTCTAGTAACAAACTCTAGAGCATGCCCACAGAGAGCACTCTGTGTGCCATATAATGATATTTAAAAATAGCCTGTGTGCTTTTGGGCATTGCAGTGCAAGGTGTGCAAGGAATAAGTTGTGGACATTTTGCATGTAAGGCATATATTTAATATTTGCTGCTTCTTTTTTTAGATAAATTCCTAAAGGCTTATAGATAGTAATACTAACTTCATGTTTTCAGTCAGCCTTTTCTTAGTGAAGAGCATTGTAAGGTATCAGTTGAAAATATTAGCTTGGAAAAATACTTGAGTTGTTCCTTTCTGATCAAATACTTAAGTTTATAACTTTTTGAGAAACTATTTTATTGATATCTTTTGTTTCCATTTTATCTTCATTCCCTATATATTCTCTCTCCCTCCTCCATTACTCACTGAGCCATCCTTTCTAACAAAGAATAGAAAACAAAAAAAAGGCAGTTTAGTAAAACTGACCAATGGCCAGTCAAATCTGAGAGTACCTGCAATATACCACATTCATAGGTCTCCACCTCTCTTCTAGGAAGGGATAGTCAATATAATTTCGTATTAACTTAGTAATTTGCATCTGAGATGAATGCCTCATTAATAGAACCATTTTATAAATGAAATTGTCATCTGTGAGAACGATGTATTCCATTTTGAGATTTTTCTCATGTTTGCATAATTGTAACACAAGTTACAACATTTGTATCTTTATGAATATTTTCACATAGTTTTTATAACACCTACTGAATTCATAATTTTTCTATATCAACTCTTAAAGATAACTATCTTTGCTTCATGACTAAAACTTTGAAATTTTCATTCCTATTTATATTACTTTAAATATTTTACAATGCACTGAATGTTCTCTTGATTGTTCAGCATTTGCCCCTTAAAGGCTCACTTATCTTTCTTAACATTTTAAATCTTTAAAAAAAATATCACAAGCAATGTGCTATTAATAATAATAGCAAACATTTATATAGTACCTACTATATGCCAGACACTTTGTTAAGCACTTCACAACTATCTCTTGCTCTTTACTACCACTCTGCAAGTAGGGTTATCTTCATATTACAAAGGAAAAAAGTGAGACAAATTAGAGTTAAGTGACTTGCTCTGGGCCATTTAGCTAGGAACTCAAATCTTCCTGACTGCAGGCCTGTCATTCTATTCACTGTGCCACCTACCTAATAACTTACCCTCACTCTAACAACAACAAAAATTAAGTAAAACAAGAGACACTCAACTTTCTGTATTTTTAACCTTTACCTAGTCTCCATAAATGAGGGAAGTGTCTTTATTGACTTTTAGGACCAAGTTTAAGAGCATTTTGATGTTTATATCTCATTCTACCAATTATACTTTCTTCATTTTTCTCTGAATTCTTTATATATGTAGCTTCTTACAAATGTGTTCATAAGGAACCACCCTCACTTTTAAAATGAGTCTTATTAATTGTAATGTTTCATAAAGAAGCTAGATAGATGAAAATTTGTCTGAATTTGAAACCTAGGTATATTAAAATTATCGTTAGATGTAGCCAGAACATCTCTATAAGTTATATAGATTACATACAGTTTGCAGAAATTTTGCTTGAGATCTCTAGGACTTCCTTGGAGGAAGTGGGTTTTGTTGGTTCACCACCTAGTCATGTGGTTCACAGTAAGGAAAAATGTAAAAACTACTGTGCAATGTATTAGGATGTCTAAAGTTGTATTCTTTTTAGTATGAAAAAGTATAACTAAATGGCACAAATTCTTTGATAATAAAATTATTTTAGAATAGAAGTCAAATTTATGTATATGTAATGTAATACTTCATGGTCAAAGTGGATCTCATTCTAGCCTCATCCCTGTTGTAGGTAGATAATAGAGATATCTTCATTTTAGGAATAAGAAAACCAAAACTCAAGAGGACCAGGGTTGACTCACCTGAGTGATCTTGAATAAGTCATATATTCCCTAGGTGTCTCCTTTTGCTCATCTCTAAAATGAGAGGGTGAGGCTAGATGGCCTCCAAAGTCTCTTCTGACTGAAGAATCTAAGCTAACCCAGCTAACCAGTTGTTGAAACTGGTTTCTTGCAGTCATAACAAGCAAATGAAGGGACCAGCTTAGTAAGTTTTACCATCGCTTGACTTTTTGTCTTACGACTTGAGTAATGACATAGGGCTAATCCATGTGACCCTGACGTGCTAAGGAGAAAAGGACCAAGACATTTTTAGTCTGCTCCAAAAGAGTAATGCTAAAAATTAATTTTCTTTTGAACGGGATGACAAAAATTAATTTTTTAATAATTTTAAATTAAAAATAATTGTGTCCATAATCTGTGTCAAAAATGCTATTTGCTTTAAACTTATATTAATGGGGGAAATGGTGTTAATAAGGGATGAGAAATCATTGAATTGAACAGGGAAAGAAGTATACATACTTTAAAAAAAAGTTTTTTACTTTTTCCAGATTACTTGTTGACACAATTTTTAATAATACTTTTTTACATGTGTTATTGGTCAAGACCTATTTCCATTTTATTAATGTTTGCATTAGGATGATTGCTTAGAGTCTACATCCCCAATCATATCTTCATCGACCCATGTGATCAAGCAGTTGTTTTTCTTCTGTGTTTCTACTCCCACAGTTCTTTATCTGGATGTGGATAGAGTTCTTTCTCATAAGTTCCTCAGAATTGTCCTGGATCATTGCATTCCTGCTAGTAGAGAAGTCCATTACATTTGATTGTGCCACAGTGTATAAGTCTCTGTGTTTAAGGTTCTCCTGGTTCTGCTTCTTTCACTTTGCATCAATTCCTGGAGGTTGGTCCAATTCACATGGAATTCCTCTAGTTCATTATTCCTTTGAGCACAATAGCATTCCATCACCAACAGATACCACAATTTGTTCAGCCATTCCCCAATCGAAGGGCATCCCCTCATTTTCCAATTTTTTTTGCTATCACAAAGAGTGCAGCCATAAATATAATAATATTTTTGACATTTTGCAATCCATGTTCTCTCTCCCTTCCACCCTTTCCTCCTCTCCAAGACAATAGATAATATGATATAGATTACAAATAAGACATATCATTTACACTAGAGAAAAACTAATGGAGGAAATAAAGTGAAGATTGGTAATTCTTCCATCTGCATTCAGACTATCAATTCCTTTCTATGGGGTTGAATAGCCTTTTTCAATATGAGTACCTTGGAGTGGGTTTGGATCCCTGCATTGTTGATAATAGTTAAGTCATTCACATTTGATCATAGACACTAATGCTGTTACAAAGTATCACATTTTCTTGGTTCTGCTGACTTTGCTTTGCATCACTTCATATAAGTCTTTCCAGATTTTTTTTGTGATCATCTTTTTTTTTTATCATTTCTTTATGGCACAATAATATTCCATTATAATCATATGCCACTACTTTTTCAACCATTCTCCAACTAATGGACATCCCATCAGTTTCCAATTCTTTGCCACCACAAAAAGAACTGCTATAAATATTGTACAAGAAATATACAATTATCAAGCCAAAGGGGAATAATTTTGTAGGATAAAAATCTGCCAAGGGGGCAGCTGGGTAGCTCAGTGGATTGAGAGTAAGGCCTAGAGACAGGAGGTCCTAGGTTTGGATCTGGCCTCAGACACTTCTCAGCTGCGTGACCCTGGGCAAGTCACTTGACCCCCATTGCCCACCCTTACCACTCTTCCACCTATGAGCCAATACACAGAAGTTAAGGGCTTAAAAATCAATCAATAAATAAATAAATCCACCAAATAGCTGTACCCAAATTGCTGCTTGGGTAACATTTTTTAAAAAGTAAAGCTAATACAGTGATTCTTGATGATTAGAATAACTGATAGAATAAGTAGATAGGTGTTTTGTTGTCCCTCTATCTTTACTTTTTAAAAAACCCTTAAAAAAAAAAAAACACCTTCCCTTTTTAAACCCTTACTGTGTATTGGTTCTAAGACAGAAGAGTGGTAAGGGCTAGGCAATGGGGGTTAAGTGACTTAAGTACTTGTGCCAGGCACTTTACTTAGTGCTGGATACAAAAATAGAGTTTCTGGACTCAAGGAGCTTGCAGTCTAATGAGGGAGATGAAATGCACACAGTTATTTTCTCTCTTTTTAAAAAAAAAAGTTTATCTTTGGCCTTAGAATCAATACTGTTTATTGGTTCCAATAATTGGTTCCAAGGCAGAAGAACAATAAAAACTAGGCAGTGGGGATTAAGTGACTTGCCCAGGGTCAAACAGCTAGGCAGTATCTAAGGTCACATTTGAACTCAGGATACCCCACTCCACTCCCAATCTCTAGGCCTGGCTCTCAATTCACTGAGACACCTAGCTGCCCCCAACTGTTCTCTTTAGCATCTTTTGAATATTGTTTGTTTTCATATAGAGCAGAAAATTAATAAACTCTGAATTTAGATCCCACCTCTGCCACTTCTTAACCTCTCTGGGGCTCTTTTGCTTCATCTATTTTTATGATCCTATAAATAGTAATAAAAATACTTAATTTTGATACAAAAGTCATCTCTAGATCAAGGTTAGAATTTTTCTGGTTTATTAAATTACTTTGAATCTTGTCCCCAAATTCCTTTAGGGAAGTTCACACGAGTTGTAGAGAAAATTTGTTCATGGCTCAGTTATTCATAGGATTTAGATCTAGATAGGGCTTTGAAAAGTGTCTATTCCAGACCCCTCATTTTGCAGATGAGGAAATTTTTTTACCCAGTCAGTTAATTAGTACATGACAGAACTTGAACTCCAAGCCCTCTCCTCAGTCATTTTAAAACTTCAGGGGGGTAAGAGGGGAAAGTGGCCATATGTGTCAGGTTTGGCCACATAACAGAGGCATTTATCTTCTGTCTGACCTGGTGGGTGTGAGTGTTGACTTTTGAGTGTAGCAACACTTTGGAATCTCAGTTGGTGTTTCCTGAGTGTACTCCACACCTTGTTTTTATCTTAAAATTATTTTTTCCTAAAGATTCTATGGACCACTCCTGACATATACTCTCTCTTTTTTTTTAACCCTTACCTTCTGTCTTAGAATAGATACTAAGTTTCTGTTCCAAGGCAGAAGAGAGTGATAAGGGCTAGGCAATTGGAGTTAAATGACTTGCCCAGGGTCTCATAATGAGTGACTGAGGCCAAATTTGAACCCAGAACATCTCCAGATATGGCTCTATCTACTATCCATCTAGGTGCCCTGATATGCACTTTTTATAGTATTTCTTACAGACTATATGCGTAGTTATATACATGTTTTTTTTTTTGTTCTATCCTTGTTCTACCAACAGCACTTGTGACTGAGGAACATTATTGAGAGAGGGGGCTTAAATTCCAGGCACCATGTTCCAGTGAGTCACTTAAGTTCTTTGACTGTAAATCTCCTCATTTGTAAAATGGAAGGGGTTAGACTTGATAGTTTCTAAGGCCCCTTCCCTTGGGCACCTAGGTGGTGCAGTGAATAGAGTGCCAGGTCTGAAGTCAGGAAGACTCCTCTTTCTCAGTTCAAATCTGGGTTCAGGCACTTACTTATGTGACCCAGGGCAAGTCACTTAATCCTGATTGCCTCAGTTTCCTTATCTGTAAAATTAGCTGGAGAAAGAAATGGCTATCCACTCCAGTATCTTTGCCAAGAAAACCCCAAATGAAATCACAAAGAGTTGGACACAAATGAAATGACTGAACAACTTCCAGTTCTCTATGTATAAACATATGTGACCCTCATTATATGGCTAATTCCAGCTCAGCCTCTCTCCAAGGGATTGACTTGAGTCACTCACACTCTGGGCTTCAATCTAGTCAGCTCAGCAATGTAACTTCTGTCCAAGAGGCTGGAACAGTCTTATTTTTTTAAACTCCTAAGAAGGTACTGTGTGTTTTAGAGAACAGGTCAAAAGGTCCTGAGTTCAAATTTGGCCTCAAACATTTACCAGTTGTGTGACATAGGGCATCTCACTTAACCTCTATCAGCCTTAGTTTCTTCATCTCCAAAATGGGGGTCATTACAGGTTTATGAGGATCAAATGAGAAAAAATATGTATTCTAAAACATATATAACCTAATACTATATAAATGTTAGCACTTAATATTGTGTTCCCCTGGCATAACCTTGAAGGACCCAAGCTTGCCTCTGCAACTTGGAAGTGGAGTAGGATCTCTGGTGCAACCAAGCTAATACAATTTAAAGTCTAAAAATATGTATTTTCCTCCTTATCCCAATTGTCTTGCTTCTCAAATACTATTTTGTTTATTCCTATTTCAACAGGAGCTCGTGTGAGGCTTCAGGACAAAAATGTTTCATTTACGGACTTGTGCTGCTAAATTGAGGCCGTTGACGGCCTCACAGACTGTTAAGACACTTTCACAAAACAGGCCAGCAGCAGCTAGGACGTTTCAACAAATTAGGTGCTATGGTGCACCTGTGGCTACTGAGCCCTTTTTGAGTGGGACTAGTTCAAATTATGTGGAGGAAATGTACTATGCTTGGTTGGAAAACCCAAAAAGTGTACATAAGGTAAGAGAGAGCTTTCCAGCATCAACTTTTCTCCATCGTATCAGGTTTGCTGATTTGAGCAATTCAGTGATT
This sequence comes from Gracilinanus agilis, assembly GCF_016433145.1. Classification (NCBI taxonomy): domain Eukaryota; kingdom Metazoa; phylum Chordata; class Mammalia; order Didelphimorphia; family Didelphidae; genus Gracilinanus; species Gracilinanus agilis. Next base: position 238,119,030 of record NC_058131.1, on the reverse strand, counting down.
GGGCTCAGGTAAGTGCATTTATCTGAAGGAGTCACCAAATAGAAGGCGGTATGGAAAGCTTGCACCTTTCAGTTCTTGTACATCCGACAGCAGAGTTGGACTCTTCAGCATCTGGATGAACAAAATCAGCATTCTCTGGAGGCCTGGCTGAAGTCTGATGAGCTTTGAAAGAACTAAACCCAGGGAATAGTCAACTTTCAAAATTCAGATTTGTCTTCAAAGAATACGAGAAAGTGCTTCTACGAACCCCACCGAGGATCTCGCCAAATTTTTGCTGTTGGGGTGAAGTGTTTCATAATAAGAAGGAATATTCATGAAGGCTTATTTATCCGAATAGTGTGAACACAGATATAATTTTTCATGTTTTTAAGAACCTCCTTATAATTAATAAGTATTTTTTTATTAAATGTTCAATATTAGGTACACAAAGACAAAAATGAATGAAACAGTTCGTGCCCGTAAGGGAGTTTACATTCTAATGGGAAACAACATGTATGCATATATATTTATATGCAAAGCAAATGCAAGATAATTTCTAGGGGAAGAAGTACTAACAGCTGAGAAGATCTGATGTTTGTGCATGCTAATATGTGTGCATCCTTCTAATAGAAACCTGAAACTTACATTTTAAATTCCCTGCCAGAGGGTAGGGATTTAGATTCATATTTAATAACCATTTCTTTGGTTTTAAGTGATTGTTAATTTGTGGAAAGGAGAAAAGGGGGAAATTATGAAAGTAATCATTTCTGATGTTAGAGTGGAATCATATGACTATAATTACATACTTGTAATATTTGTAGTTTACAATATTTTTACATATAACACTGTATTTTATAATGCAAATTAGAGAGCCAGCATTGTGTAGTGGATAAAGAAGCCTGCCTTGAAATAAGGAAGACTTGAGTTCAAAAAAAATTTTTTTTTAACCCTTACCTTCCATCTTGGAATCAATACTATGTATCGGTTCCAAGGCAAAAGAGTGGTAAGAGCTAGGCAATGGGGGTTAAGGGACTTACCCAGGGTCACACAGCTGGGAAGGGTCTGAGGCCAGATTTGAACCCAGGACCTCCCTCTCTCTGGGCCTGATTCAATCCACTGAGTCACCTACCCCCTTGGGTTCATATTCTGCCTCTGACACATAATGGTTGTATGACTCTAGATAAATCACTTAACCTCTTACAGCTTTAGGCAATTCTCTAAGCCTAGAGGTTACAGAGAAGATGCTTTTCTTTCATCAGTCTCATCTTTACACTGGGCTAGTGGGCATAGTCTGTATATTGAAGTTTTCCTGCTCTTTAAAAATTGATCTGCCAAGATGCCTAGGGAATAGCGTAGTAACTGCCAGGTGATATTATGAGCTGCTGTTTTAGAATTTCTACCTTTTTTTATGGGACAGCATTTGGTGGGGGAGGTGAGAGTCCTTATAGTTTCTTTAAAAAATATATTTTTTTAAACTCTTAACTTCTGTCTTAGAATTGATACTTCTATCTAAAAGTAGTTAGGGCTGTGCAACTGATCTTAAGTGACTTGCCTAGGGTAACATAGCTAGGAAATATCTGAGGTCTGATTTAAACCCAGAACTTCCCATCTCTAGGCCTGGTGCTCTATTTATTGAGCTGCCTATCTGCCCCTGACCCCTTATATAGTTTTATGACAAGTACTGATGAAACTCTTTCATACCTGGAGATTTGAGGTCAAAGTATCAGGATACAGAGTGCTTTTACATAATCTGGATCTGTTTAGGGATCTGATAAATGTTTCAAATTGCTAGAAATTACACGACATATAAATGACTCATTTATAATACTTCTGATATGTTATCTAACAATCTGGAGAACATAAAGAAAAGTCTAATAAGAAACTTGGTTAGGATTTTGTTGACCTGCCACTTTCAGTCTCTCTTGAAGAAGGGATCTTATGTCATTCAAATCAGATGAGAAAGTAGTCCTGTTGCCCTTGTGCTCTAATTTTTTGTTAGATGATGCCTGATTTTTTATGAAAATACGGTTGTACTTTTGTTAACTCTATAAACAAATTACCTGCCCAGAAAACACTTTGTACAAATAGTTTTTATCTCAAGCTTCATCATCCTAGAACTCAGTTGTTGTTATAAGTATGTGTGTGCATATGTATATTTTTTCTTTCTTTTTTTTTTTTGAAGCAGATCATTTTAAGATTATATCATAAATAGGTATAAGTATTCTAGTTTGAGAGAATATCCATTTTAGGGTTTTCATAAGTTCTCTTGGCCTATCCTAATAAACACTTTCACTGAAGGAATTAAATTAGAACACTTAAGACCTTTTAAGCACCATGTGTTGATTTTGCAGCAATTTTAGCATAATAATTCCCTATTTCATGTAAAAAATTTTAATATAACACATTTTTTGAAATTTAAATTTTTTGATACCTTTTGTTTCAAAATCACTTATATTTTCCAGTAATCCTTCTTCCCTTTTCTTTTTCTTTTTTTTTTTTAAACCCTTACCTTCCATCTTGGAGTCAATACTGTGTATTGGCTCCAAGGCAGAAGAGTGGTAAAGGTAGGCAATGGGGGTCATGTGACTTGCCCAGGGTCACACAGCTGGGAAGTGTCTGAGGCCAGATTTGAACCTAGGACCTCCCGTCTCTAGGCCTGACTCTCAAACCACTGAGCTACCCAGCTGCCCCCCCTTCTTCCCTTTTCTAAGAGAGCCATTGCATGAAGAATAAAAAGAAAGGGAAAAAAGTTCAGCAAATCTTAATTGCATGTATCATAGAGCTTTAGTCTATGTAAACAATAATAATAACTATTATTATTGTAATCATAGCTAACATTCTTATAGTGCTTTGTTTATAAGGCTCTTTAGTGATGATGATCATTAAATGAGACAGCTGTCCTGATGGGCAATTCAGAAGCCAACATCTGACTTCAAGTCTATGAAAAGTAAAATGGGCTTTGGAAAGGGATGGATCTAAGTTATTATTCAAGGAGAGAGTTGCAGCATGACATTGCACATGGAGTCAGGTACTTGGCAAACACTTGATTCACATTTGGCAGCATCTAATTTTGATAAAATATCTAAGGTACCTAGGGTACAATATGTAAAGCATACCTAGAGATAAGCCATTCCTCTCTTCAGACAGCTTAAAAAGAAGCAGTAGATATGCTTAAATGAGTATACATACACAGATGACCCGATGTAGAAGATACTCTAAATTTAAACTTTTATTTATTTAATTTTTAATTTAATTTTTACATTTAAACTTAATGGGATTTTTTTTCCCTCCACCACAAACCAAAATGATCATTAGGTTGAGAACCAGATAATGTGGTTATTAAATGGATTATTTTATTTTTTGAAAGAAGCAAGCTACTTTATTTTGAGACTGTATGACTAATGTTTTGCTCCAGATTTCAATATATCATGTTCATTTTGAAGGCATATTTCTTCATGAACATTATAAGTTTATAGTTCTATTTGTAAGCACAATAACCATTTAAATATGTAGATTATCTGTATGTCCATCTGGTTTCACTAACTTGGGAATGGAAACTGCCCAATGAGGTTCCTTGGCTTAAAACTGAACTGGTGGTTTTTTGTTTTTGTTTTCCATTAGGAATAATTTGGGCTTGCCCTGTAGTTTCAGAGAAATTGTAAGGAAGGACAGACACTATGGGATTGAACAGTCAAATGAGCTGTTTTCTTCAAAGAAAAAGGGATATTTTTATCACCAGATCTAGATTTTGGCTTACTCTTTATCTCACTGCTTCCCCCTGCTTCTACTCTGCAGCAAAGTTACGGGTGTAACTCACATAGAAATTAAAAACTTTGGTGAAGTAGTACCGTAAAGCCTCAGAGACCAAAGGTGTTTAAGAATCAGGGAATGGGGGAGGGATAGGATCAAACCTGAATAATTGTACTGGATGATGTGAAAGGGAAGTAATTCAGTACAGCGTGAACAGCCCTGATGCTGGAACCTGAAGTCCCTAATCTAGCACTCACTTCTGACATTCCCTAAGTGGCCAAGCAGGTCACTGTACCTCTATACTTCTCAGTTCTCTCCTGTCAAAAGAGGAGGTTGGCTGGATCCTGTGTGGTCCCTTCCAGTTCTAAAGGTTGGTCCTATGACTTCACACCTCAAAAAATAGTCAGTTTTAATGGAAGGAACATTATCAGTGATGATATTTTGATGGAGGGAAGCCCTAACATGAAGAACTGAAAAATAGAATAATTGACTCATTTGATTTGGTGTCACAGCCCTGCTCCAAGTGACAGGGAACTTAGAGGAAGTTTGTTGTGGTCTTGAGCTGACTGACCTGGCAGTTCAACAGTTATTAAGTTTTCCTTTAAAAAGCAATGTGAGGGGGCAGCTGGGTGGCTCAGTGGATTGAGAGCCAGGCCTAGAGACGGGAGGTCCTAGGTTCAAATCCGGCCTCAGACACTTCCCAGCTGTGTGACCCTGGGCAAGTCACTTGACCCCCATTGCCTACCCTTACCAATCTTCCACCTATAAGTCAATACACAGAAGTAAAGGGTTTAAAATTAAAAAAAAAAAAAAAAAAGCAATGTGACAGGGGGCAGCTGGGTAGCTCAGTGGATTGAGAGCCAGACCTACAGACAGGAGGTCCTAGGTTCAAATCTGGCCTCAGACACTTCCCAGCTGTGTGACCCTGGGCAAGTCACTTGACCCCCATTGCCTACCCTTACCACTCTTCTGCCTTGGAGCCAATACACAGTATTGACTCCAAGATGGAAGGTAAGGGCTTAAAAAAATAAATTAATTAATTAAAAAAAAGAAACTACAAAAAAAAGCAATGTGACAGATATTAACATTAAAAAGATAAAAAAAATTATAGTCTCTACTCTCAAGGAATTAACACTCTTTTAGGCAAAAAAGGGTTAAAATAATGAGCAATGGGAGCAAAAGAGAGATCCAGATAAAGTGCTGTAGGAAAAGTGGAGGCAAAGGAGAACACTTTCATATAGGGAATAATAATCAAGGAGATGAGGGAAGGCTTCATAGAAAAGAAGACCTTTGAGCTGAACCAAGACAAATTCTGAAAGATAGAAAAGGAGGGCAGTGGCAGAAGGGAGGATCTCTGATAGGCCAGGATTGGTGGAACATTGTATACCTGAGAAGGAGCACAGTGAGGTGATCCTGGATAGATCAAGCCAAATTGTAGAGGGCCTGAAGTATCAGGATGAGGAGCTTGTATTTAAGGGAAATAAAGTGCTATTCATTCATGTTTGAGCTAGGGGTCAAGCCAGAGTCAGACCATAGAAAGGTTGATTTGACACCTATGTGAATGAAGGCTGAACAGAGGAGGAAACAAAATATGTTGTGGAGGTAGGATGATGGAACTTGGTAATTACTTGTCCCCCAGAAGTCAGCACAATGTTCTTTAAACTTCAGCGCTGATGCTACCTTTTTTTTTTTTTTTTTTTTTTTTTTTAAACCCTTACCTTCCGTCTCGGAGTCAATCCTTGAGTATTGGCTCCAAGGCAGAAGAGTGGTAAGGGTGGGCAATGGGGGTCAAGTGACTTGCCCAGGGTCACACAGCTGGGAAGTGTCTGAGGCCAGATTTGAACCTAGGACCTCCCATCTCTAGGCCTGGCTCTCAATCCACTGAGCTACCCAGCTGCCCCCCTGATGCTACCTTCTTATGATAAGCTTTGACTGATTTTCCCTTCTTGAAGTTAATCCTCACACCCAACTCAAATTGCCTTTTATTATCTTTGTATAACCTTGAGGGTAGGTACATGTTTTTGATTTTGCTTTTTAATCCATAGCAACTAACAGTGTATTGCACTTATGTATTGTTTGAATTGGAAGTGTGAGGGAGAAGGAAGAGTCAAGGGGAACATGGGAGGATCATAGAGCCATCAACAGAAATGTGGAAGTTTGTAGAAGGGCTAGATTTTACGGGGAGGAAGATGAAACAACAGAGGAACCAGAGAGGCAGTGGTCAACCAGGTAGGAGAACAATAAATATCATTGAGGCTGAGAAAAGAATATTGAGGAAGGATGGGGTATGATGTGTTAAATGCTACAAATAGAATGAGAGAAAACCATAACTTTTAGCAATTAATAGGTCATTGTTGATCTTTGAAAGAGCAGTTTCAATTAGGTATTGGAGTTGGAAGCTAAATTGTAAGAGATTGAGGCCTGAGTGGGTTGATAACAGGATTGGGAGTAAATGCCAACACTGTAAGGAAGAATATAGGACAGTAACTTGAAGGGGGGGGAAAGTTTTTTTAAAGATAGGAGAGAATTTGAGTACTTGTTGGCAGCTAGGAAGGAGCCTTTACATAGGAAGAAAATATAGATGATCAAGGAAGTCAGTGAGGCAGACTCCCTGAGTTGGATTGATGCTCAGATAAAATCAGAGGCACAAATGAAGGAATTAGTCAAAACAGAGAAAAGAAGCTAACAGTTTTTTTTATAATTCATTTGCCAGGATCTGGCCTAGCAGAAATGCAGGGGTCCTGTTAAAGATGTGATGTTTGGTTCTTTAGAAATCATGAATTTTACCTATGTATCACTTAACATCTCTTGCTTATCCTCTAAAAGCATTGTAAACACTTTAATGAGCATCATTTTACTCTACAACATGTATGTGTAGAAAAGATGTTTGAAAACCATTTTAAAAGCAGCAAGTATAAAAATACATCCCTGTGGCCAAGGAGTTCATCACCTGGTGGTCAACTTGCTAATAATGAACCTTCCTCATTTTAGCTAGATTGGTTCTTTGACAAGCATACAGTCTGGAAGCACCCTATAAATCTTTCTTGCTTGTTGTGGCTACTCCTGGAGTTTCCTCTGCTGGCATACCCTCTGAGAGTCAATTCTACCACATGACAGGATATCTGAGTAGGTGGTATGAAAATATTCCCTTAAGCAAAACTGATGGGGTGAGTTTGACAGAATTGTACAAGTCTTTTGCACAAGCTATTCTGAACTTAGGCACTTTTCTTCTCTTTTTCATGTTTGTAAAACAATCCTATTAATTTCTGCCTCTCCAGGTGTAAGAGGAGGAAATAGACTAATTGGGGTACCAATCAGTCAAACAGTCAACATTAGTGCCAGGCTCTGTACTTAACCACTGGGGAATTCAAAGAAGAAAAAGAAAGACAATTTCTGCCCTCAAAGAGCTTATCATCTAAGGGGGAAGATAATACACAAAAAGGGAGGAGGACTCCAGATGGAGTCTAACCACACAGGGCAGCTGATGGGAAATGAACAATTGATTAGAAATGCTGAGCCTTCTATAAAAGGAGGTGTTGCAAGAATTTTTTTTTTGCTCTGACCTCCAGCTCTCCAATCAGAGGGGAGAGGCAGCTGAGAGGACTGAGGAGGTGTGGAGTACCACAGCTGAAGCAGTCTCCATGACGATGAGATTTTGGGTGATGAGCTTATCCTGGGGAAAGCATGATGTTTGTGGAATCCAAACCAAGCAAAGCAGCTGGTAGGAAATTGAAGGCACCAGTTTCCCCAAACAGTGAGAAGATACCGATTTACACCTAATGTGTTTGTTAAAAGGAAGGCCGACCTGTCTCTGAATATGATTTAAAAGCAACTAAGTGGTACAATGGAGAGAGAGCAAGGCCTGGACTCAGGAAGACCTCAGTTCAAATCCAGATATTATCTGTATGACCCTGGGCAAGTTGTTTAATCTCTGTTTGCCTCAGTTTGCTCATTTATAAAATGGGAATAATAACAGCATCTATTTCTCAGGGTTGTTGTGAGAATCAAATGAAATATTTGTAAAATGCTTAGCATTGTGCTGGCAAATAGTAGGTGCTACATAAATATTAGCTATCATTATCCTTGAAATATCTAACAAACCTTATGGGCTTGCATCATGATGCAATCTTGTATCAAAGTGTAGATACTTGTTCTCAGCTGGAAAAATAAACAGATACTTGAATAGATCTTTGCAAAGTAGCAGGTTTTTTTTTTCTACTGTTTTTATTGTGCTACTTAATTTTGTAAGCATATGGTAAATAAGGGTACCTCTTTGGGCTTCCCACTGAGTCTTTTTAATTGCTTTTTTGCATATGTACAATTTATGGGGTTCTTTAGGAATATTAGAGACTTTTTTCTAAGATAGAAGATGTGGTTCTCTTATGTGAGATTTCCATTATTACAACTCTTATTGCATTTTTGAAGTTATTGCCTTGTGGCGGTCTTCATTTTTGGGAAGGGAAGAATCTAAAGAATTTCTGCTTTTAATCAATAAAATGTACTTGAGGTTGCTTTCCCTTTCCTTAGCTCTGTGGGAGGAATCTTGCAGAGAATGAATACTTTTGAAGAGCTTACAGTAGAGTTAAAGAGGTAAATCTAGCACACATTAAAAAAAAATAGGGGCAGCTGTGTGGCTCAGTAGATTGAGAGCCAGACCTAGAGACCAGAGGTCCTAGGTTCAGATGTGACCTCATACTTCCTGTGTGACCCTGGACACGTCACTTAACCCCATTGCCTAGCCCTTACTGCTCTTCTGCCTTGGAACCAATACACAGTATTGATTCTAAGCTGGAAGGTAAGGGTTTAAAAAAGTAACAGAATGGGACAAGATAAAGTACTAAATTGAATGGTATAGGATTGCTTTAAGTCAGAAAAGAGAATGCTGAAATTTGGAGTAGGCTAAAAAAAGCTTCACAGAGAGGTGGGACTTAAGCTAGAGGAAAGAGGAACAGAATTTGAATTGATAAAGAAGAAGCTAGAGAAAGGGACAAATTTGAAGGCAGGGCATTGAGAATGAATGTCATTTTTGTGGATGAGTTGGAAAATCAAGAAAAATGATGGGTCCATCAGTAGATAGAGAGCCAGGTCTAGAGACAAGAGGTTCTGAGTTCAAATTTGGCCTCAGATACTTTTTAGCTGTGTGACCTTGGGCAAGTCACTTAACCCCAATTGCTCTACCTGTTTGGCTCTTCTGCCTTGGAACTGTACTTAATATTAATTCTAAGATGGAAGGTTAAAGGGGCTTGGGGAGTTTTTTTGTTTGTTTTTAAGAAAAAAATTATGGGACCATATTGTAATGGGCTTATAAGACAAGTAGAGGCCTTTAAATTTGATTTGGCAAGAAATAAGGGAAATATCAGCAAATTTCTGCCCAGAAGATTGAAATATAAGGAAACTGGTGCTAAAAAATGTAATATGCAGTATGCTACGTGGACTGGAAGAAAAAAGAAACTGAAGTCAGTACCCAGCAAAAAGGCTAGTGAAGGAATTTAAGTATAGGGAGTGAATTGGGAGCTAAAATGATGACTAGAAGGCATAGACAAGAGATTTCTGGAGGGAAAGATACTGTATCTAATGACTTGAAGGTTTCCAGTCTAAGTGATGAGGGTGTCATAGTCAGAGGGAGATATGACACATCTCGCACATGATACTGATTTGATACTTAAAAGACAAACCAGAGTATAGTTATTCCTGAAATTCTGTAAGACTTAAATCCTTGTCATTAAAATCAGCTTTGGATGATCTGTGATAGGGAATGAAAGCATATTGATCTATTGATGCAAGATATTAGATGGATGTGTGTGTGTGTGTGTGTGTGTGTGTGTGTGTGTGTGTGTGTGTGTGTGTCAGAGACAGAGACCTAGATAGAATTAGACAGCAGATCAGGCTTAATGAGTAACTTTAGTAACTTCATCTTTGAGGAAAGAGACCACAATAATGTAATTCCATGAACCACATATCAGCCAGTCATTTTAACCTTCTTACTGTGTAAGAACTGCTGACAGCTAAATTATTTGATGATTAAGTATTTATCAAACACCAACACTGGGAAGAATGTATGGCCTTTGTCCTTGAGTTTAGTCTAATGGAGGAGATAAAAATGGACATGTGAAACAGAGTACTCCGTGGTATATTCAAGCTTATAAATGTTACAGGAGATGGGAAATGCTTGCTGAAGTCGGGCTTGATCTGGGCCTTGAACTGTATGTGAGTTTTGGCTAGAGAGGGCTGAAAAGAAAGCATTTAAGGATAGAGGAATTGAATGAGCAGAACTGTAAAGGAGAAACATGATTAAATCTTTGGGGAGATAGTGAGAAAGCCCCAGTGAAATGAAATGAAATGTCCATTTTAGAAATTGGTGAGAAATAAAATTAGCTGGAGAGAATAGGGTTGGGACTGATTATAAAGTTTTAAAGCCAAGTTGGGCTTCTTGAGTATGACAAAAAGGTATCATAAGGGAGACTTGTGAAGGGTGGAATAGAGGAATAAGATACTACTGTTAAGGAAGTTCAGGTAGGAGACGTTAAGCTTTCTAAGTGTGAGGAGATATAAAATTAGTATTGGAAACACACGGTCAGGAAGAAATCCCAGAGACCTTCAAAGGAAAATGGGACTTGTTGCCATAAGGGCTTTAGGGATTGGCAGTGAGTTTCCACATTGGACATAAATTTGAGGTTAAAAGACATTTAAAGAGATATGTCTTCTAGGCATTTGGAAATATAGGCGTGGAGGGGCTATGAGGAAGCACGGTGGTTAGAGCAAAACACACACACACACGTTCAGACTTAGTCCCAGATCCTTCCCAGCCATGTGACCCTGGGCAAATCACTTCACCCTGATTGCCTAGACCTTGCTGCTCTTCTGTCTTAAAATTGATACAAAGATAGAAGGCAAAGGTTTAAAAATAAAAGTGAGTTGGCTCAGCATGAGCTCATAAAAGTGCACATGGCAGTGAACAGAGGAGAAAACTTAAGGGATACCCACAGTTTTTGTTTGAGTCACTATAAGAGTACTCAAAGGAAGGTAATTAGAAATGTTGTAGAACCACTAAGATATTGTAGGGTCAGAAAAGGAGGTAATAAGAGTTTCAAGGAGTTCTTAGTGGATATGCAGAGAAGTCAGAAGATGACTGAGTAAAGACCATTATACTTGTCTTTCAGGTGATTTTTGGTTATTAGTCAAAAACTTTGGGAGGGAGGGAGGGAGGAAGACACCAGAATTCAGGCCTTTAAGAGGTAAATAGAGAGTAGAGTCAGTGGGTATAGAACTTGTTCAAGGATTTTGTTGAGGAAAGGGGTAGAGAGATTGCTAGATTTGGAGTTAGGTGATCTGCGTCTGGATCCCGCCTCAGACAGTTCCTGGCTATGTTACTACAGACACATATCACTTAACCTTTCTCAGCTTCAGTTTCCTCCTCACCTAGAGGAGATGGATAATAATAGCACCTATTTCTCAGGGTTGTTATGCATGTCAAAATGAGATAAAGATGTAAAGATGATTTACAAACTTTAAAGTACCGTAGTTATTGTAGGGTCAAATAAAGTTGCATTTTGTATATTCTGTTTTAAAGATAATGGGAGAAATGAGCATGTTTGAAAGTAGAAGAAAAGAAGTCCATGGAGGAGAGATTGAGGATGGCCATAGAGAGGGAAGAGATAATTGTGGGAGCAAGATTCTTCAGCAAGTGGGAAAGAATGATCCCAAGAACAGGTGGAAGGGTTTAACATTCTCTGGTGAAGGGGTCAGTAAACATCTAAAATAGTGAAAAACAAGACAGCATATAAGAAGGAAGAAAACCAGAGGGCCTGTCCTTCTGAACTGATCATCAGACCCTGAGTAAAGATTGTTTTTTTCTTTCTGGTGGTTTTGTTTGTTTGTTTGTTTTTTTTGTTTTGGTGGTGGGGGTGGGGTTTTTTCTTCTGGACCTATGAATTCATTCAGATAGGGATTCCCAGTGAGGAAACTCCCTCTTCCAAATAGAGCTACAGCTGTTTTCTACCTTAGAGAGCTGCCTGGGCACAGACAGGTGGTGACTTGCCAAAGGTCACTAAGTAAGGCTATGTCACAAAGGCCCTTCCTGACTCAGAGCCCAGCCCTCTAAGTACTGAGCCTCACACCTTCTGGATCTTTATGGATACTTCATCAGATTGAATGTTTTTTACATTTATATCTCAGATAATAAAATTTGTTTTCTTTTAGTGAAAATAAAATATATAGGAAGGAATTGATATATTTCAGCATAGGGCCTGTGGACAAGTACGGGGGGGGACAGCAGCATTTATTAAGGACCCACTCTGTGCCAAACGCTTTATAAATATTAACTCATTTAATCTTCACAACAGTCCTGCGACATAGGTGCCACTATTACCCCCACAAACACCACAAACCCTATTCCCCTGGAAGCATGAATAGCTTCAGTCACCAAAATAGAACTGACAATTGGCTAATATCTTTATCTTTAGTTTTGTTGCTGAGAGGAGTCCGTTTTAAAGGTGACTTTCCTTCTTCCCTGACCCTTCTCCACCAACGTAAGCCTCTCTGGCTGCTCTGTGTTTGACCAGGAATTGGAGGCTTTTAAACCATACTTTGTAGACCCTCAGGCCCAGATGTTATGAATTCAATTCAGCAAACTTTGATTAAGCACCCACTATGTCCAGAGTAGAGAGGCAGCCTAACTATAACTAATAGGGGCCCTACCCATTACATAGTAGCTGTGTGTCAGAGGACACAGAATTGCTCATTTCCCTAGGTGACCTTTTTTTTTTCTTCTTAAAAACATGGTTTGTGTGAGTTTATTTTCTTAGTACTAAGCCTAGTTGAGGATTTAAAAAATTTTTTTTTCTTCCTGACTCCAGGTCTAGCATTCTAATTCACTATTCCATCTCATTACCCAACTTAACAAACTTAGCAAGTGGTCATCTAGCCTCCACCTAAAGTCCTCCAAGGAAAAGGGATGGATCTCCTCTTTAATATACTTTCTTTTTTATTATAATAATTATTATTTTTAAAACCCTAATCTTCCGTCTTAGAATCAAGATTGGTAAGGGCTGTGCAATGGGGTTAAAGTGACTTGCCCAGGGTCACACAGCTAGGGAGTGTCTGAGGCCACATTTGAACCTAGGACCTCCCATCTCTGGGCCTGTCTCAATCCACTCAGCCACCCAGCTGCCCCTTTACAAAAAAAAGAAAAGGAAAAAAGTACATTCTACTTTTGGTAGCACTGACGTTTTTTTCTTTCTTTCTTTTTTAATTAAAATATTTTGTTGTTGTTGTGCCTAGGCAACTCTTAAAGACCATAAGTTTCAGGGGGAGTTTCTAAATTATGAGTTCCCTGTAAGTTAGTCATTCAACAAGCATTTATTAATTGCCTCCTAGGTACCAGGCACTGTGCTAATTAACTAGTGAATCATAAGTACAGATCTTTATGCTGTTCTCACTGCCCCCAAATTGAATAAGGCATATTTCTAGAGTTATAAAGAAAAGAAAAAACTATTCTTGCCCTTAAGAAATATGTTCTTTTATTAACCAGTGTTTTAAATGGTGTTTTTGTTTTTAACCAGTAATTGTCACAAGACATTGGTTTACAGCTGGAAGGGACCTTAGAGGCCATGTGATCCAATCCCCTCATTTTACAGACGGAAAACCTGAGGTGCAAAGATTAAGTGACTTATCCAGGATCACACAGCTAGTATCTGGGTTCTAAGGTCGGATTCAAGTTCAAGACTTCCTGACTCTAAGCTCAGCAGTGTAGAATTTTATAATTTCCTCTGAAATTCTGTAGGGAAAATTTGCCACTTAGCTGTGGTGTAGAACAGTAATGCTCTAACTTTTGGGGTCTCAGGATTCCTTTATACTCAAAGGAAATGAAGGGATACTCTCCCTGCCCCTCAGCTATTGTTTATATAGGTCATATCTATCAATATTTACCATATTAGTAGTACTACAAAAATAATTTTGACTTCCTGAGAGGTTTCAGAGATCTCACTGTATCATTAGTGTAGAAAGACCAGAGACTGACTACCTTACCTACCTAAGAGGAGTTGGAAGTATGGGGAGGAGGACTAGATTAAACCCTCTCCATGACCTTTTCAACTAAGTCCACAATTCTAAAAATAGGTCAAATGAGTTGGGTGGAAGGCAGAGTGGAGACCACTGGGTGGAGTACACAGGACCCTGTACTTTTTTTTATTGAGGGCAGTTTGGAGAATTCATCCCGAGTATTGACCACTAGTCTTTTGCAGATGTAATTAAGACTGTATAATGTATCAGAACTACCTTTGGTCTAAAGCAAAGTCCGTGAAGTTGGCTCCCTTTTTCTGAAGTCAGCGCATTTCAGGGGGTGGAGTTGGGGCAGCTTGTTTTTATCTAGTATGTGCTGCTCTGTGCTTACTGACGTTTCACTTTTATATCAGTATGAGAAGGTCAGTTTATTTTTCAGGTACTTTTCCTGATGGACTTTTGAAATATGGACTAGACTATGCTATTGTAACTAAGAATACTTTTATTTTTTTCCTTCTTAAGACTTTAAACTTTGTTCTACTTTACAACTACAACATCTTTGTGTGTTGCATTTCTTCCTAGTGTCCTAAGGCAGGTTTCCTATTTTGTTAGTTTTTTATACCACCATGAAATTGGCATTATTTAAAGAGATTATTTCCTTTTTAAACCCTTTCTGCCTTAATAACTCTAAGACAGGATAAGGACTTGGCAAATGGGATTAAATTATTTGCCCAGAGTCACACAGTTAGGAAGTGTTTCAGGCCCAATTTGAATCCAGATCCTCCCTGTTTCCAGGCCTGGTGCTGTATCCACTGTATCACCTAGCTACCATGTCAAGAGAGATTTAACACTAAACCACACATCCTCCCTTTAGAAACTTGAATAAAATGCCCCATTACCCTTTGGAATGTTTTAATAAATAGGCATTTATTAATTTCCTACTATGTGCTTGGCACTGTGCCAGGGACCAGAAGATTTAAGCAGGATTATTGCTGTCACATGTAAGGAGATGGCTAAATGAATGCTCTAGAGTCTAGACAGTGATGGGCAAACTTTTTCAAGAGGGGGCCAAAGGAAAGGAAATGCTCATCTGTCCGTCTGTTTCTGAGGCAACTCTTTAGAAGTTTCATTGTATTCGTCAGATTAGGAATAATGTCGTGTGGCTGGATAGAACATTTCAGGGGGCTGCATCTAGCCGGCAGACTATAGTTTGCCCATCACTGGTGTAGAAGATCAATCAGAAAAGGAATAGGTATCTCTTATTTTGGAATAGTGGATGCCCAGCCTGTCTGGAGCCAGGGGACCAGATTAGATAATCTTTATGTTTCTTTTCAGCCCTTTGGGTCTAACAAATTTTATCTTTAGCCATTGTAATGTTTTTCCTAATTTGAGAGGGAAATTGGTTATGGACAGTAGCAGCTTCAGGCCTCTTTCAGAAAAGCATTGCCTCTCCTCCATAGGGTATAACCACTGGGGACTGAAGATTCTCAGGGAACCATATTCTCTAAGCAACTTGAATCAATCCTAATCTAGTTGGCAGCATTCGCATGAATCAGCAATCCCCATGGTTTTCAGAAACTGCTATTTAAGTTTCACTAACTTGTTACCCGGGTTTCATGAGGAATGGCTTTAAAACCATCACCATCAATAATTGAATTTACCAGATATATGAGAATATATTGGAATGTCTGCTTATGCCTTGCACTGTGTTTATGGTATTGGCAAGCTCTCTGGTATGCTGAAAATTAAATTAAAATTTGTTTGTCTAACAACTTAGTAAGCCTCTTATGTTCACTACTGATTAAGTGTAACATATCTTCCTTTCTGTTCTTTTGACTTATTTATTTGACTATCATCATATCCCAAACACCTTATGTTTCGTCTGGCATGCAATAGGTACTTGATGTTTGTTGATTGATTAAACAGTACAAGTACTGAAGGAAAAAGTCTTTTTGTATGATACAGTTGAGAAATAAGACAAATATCTGAACTAGTATGTCTTGCTAAGGATGAAAAGAAGAGGTCTCGGGGACTATTCTTTACTCTTAGCAATATCTTTAGGAATAAGAAGCAACACAAATACATATTCACCGAAGATATGGGACAGGGATAGGAGAATTTTAATCTCTGGACTGGATGGGGACAAAGGGAAACAGTAATTGGCCCTTCTCTGAATCCTGAAGGATTTGTTGAAGGCAGTTGTTGATAACATTTTAGGTACTGTTTAAAATCATGAGGCAATTGTGACTTTGTAGATAGAGGCTAGGATAGTGGCATTTAGGTGGGAGTTCTTGTCAGCCAGTGCTTCTTTGCTAAAGGCTTTAAGGAGGGAATAGGGGTTAGTGGACTCCACCTTGGAGTGCTGAGGTAAGTGTAAGGGGACGGGCTGAAATTAAGGTGAGAGATATTATCCTATCTCTACTCCACAAATGTTTTGGGCAGTTGTGGAGTCATTTTCTCCCATCCTTCACCAAATGATAGTGCTGATGCCTTATTGTCCCTTGTCAATTTTACAATCTGGTTATCTGGAAGGAATAGTCCCCTTTGGACTCTTTTCAACTATGTTGACGTAAGAGATGGACAAAATAGCAGGTGTCCTTGAACATGACAACTGAAGTAACAGAAATGTGCTGTGTCACCCAGTGAGAAATTGGGCAAATAAATGAATCAGTCACTCTTATGTGGGAGACCAGGCTGCTGAGCTCCATTCCCTGCCACTGGTAATCTTTGTCACCTCTACAATGTTCTCTGAGACCCTTTTAAGTTATACAGGGAGCTAATGAACTAAACTGTTATATAGTCCAGTTAATGTACTTCTTAACTGAAAGACAGTTTGGAAAACTGGAAAGATAAGATTATGTAAAATTTTGGAAATTGTCCCCTGAAACAGCTTATACTTAAAAACCTCAGGTGTACTTGAGTTTTGAAATTGCTTGTGAAAACAAATGAAAATGAGCTCTAGCCTTGGTACTAGGTTCATGAGGCTGGCAATGGGAAGGACTTAACTAATTTGAACTGTTGGGAAACGCATCAGTGACATTTGACCCTACCTAGTAGGGGCATCTTGTTTGTAAGGAACTGTTAGCTACAGAGCCATTTCAGATAATTTCTGGAGCTTTGGTCACTTTGAAGGAACAGAATAAATGATGAGTAATGGGCTAGATTAACCAGAATTGGAATTTTATTAGACTGATCGCAAGACCCTTGGTTTTGTAGCATTTTATAGTTTGCATAATGCTTTTCTCAAAACAAACTTATTAGGTGGAGAAAGTGGAAATTGTTTTATTTTTCTTTTTGCAGATGAGAATATCTGAGTATGAGAAAAAAAAGTTTTGACTTATTCAAGGTCACATAACTAGTGAAGACCAGAGCTATGATGTTAACCCAGAACTTTTGACTAAAACATGTTGGTCTTGAGTTTAAATCCCAACTTTTCTTCTTGTGTCTTGTGTCACCTTAGAATCATTTCACCTCAAGTTTTCTCACCTGTAAAATGAGATAGTTGGACTGTAGATCTCTAAGGTACTTTGCAGCCCCAATTCTGTGATCCTGTTACTTGCCCTGGGATATGCCACAAGTAAATATGCTTTAGAGATAGTATGGTTTGTATTTCACTTCACCCATATGATCCTCAGTTTCCTCAAATGAGACTAGAAAACCTCTAAGACAAGGAAGTTTTTAACCAGTGGTTCAGGAAATTGTTTTTAATTTGGATAACTGTATATCCATATAATTGCTTTCCTTTGCATTTTATTTTATGCATTTAAAAATATGAAGGAGTCCGTGGGCTTTACCAGACTGCCAAAAGAGGTCCATGACAGAAAAAGAGATTAAGAAGCCTTGCCTCAGAGTCTCCCGATCTGTGATCCTAGGACCTTCGGTTCCTAACCTTAGGAATATAATTTCAGGTCAGGATGAAAATGCAGCTTTCCTGTGTCATTGGTATTTAGCTGCAATGCTACAGAGAAAAAAAAATCAAATGAATGAAATCCAAAGAAATCCGAAGTGAAGTGAGCTAGGACACTCAGAGAATAAAATATGAAAGCCAGATTTCCTTGATTCTTTTTGGTTTTGTTTTTTTTCATTTTGGTTTTATTTAGGTTCTCCTAAGCTGCTTAAATTGAACAAGGAAAAGGGAGTAAGGGAGGAGTGGGTTTAAAGGAGAAGGCAGCATCTGTCCTTGGCGAAGCTCAATGCACTGTGTAAAGCTGTATTTCTAGGATATATGCCTTTTCCTTCAAGGAGGTTTCCAGCAGCCTGAAGATACTGGTATAAACCAGTTTTTTCTGACAGCCTCCTGCAGGAGCAAAACTTTCGTCATTACATTTGTGCTCAGCCAATTGAAAAGCACCTGGGGTTCCATCTAGAGTACAAAGGAAGGTCAGAGAGAAGAAGCCTGATCACAGGGATTGGGCCTGTCTCCCTTTAAGGAGGAGGTAGAACTCTCAGCAAGAAGCAAGAGGCTGCTTGCTCCTGCCTTGGATATAAATCTGTTGTTCTCTGAAACCTACAGCACCTCCTTAGGAGTTTAAAGAAATAAGGTGCTTATCCAGCCTTTGAGACAGAAATTTCTTTATAGGGCTGACTACAGAGAAGCCCAGAGAATGAAAATGGCTCATACCAACCCCTTAGAGAGAGGTTATGCTGGTCTTAACCCTCTCAATCATATATATAGACTTATAGATATAGATCTGGAAAGGGCCTTAGAGACCCTTATTTTACAGGGAAGGAAACTGAGGTCTGAAAAGATTACCTTCTGCTTTGGGATTCACAAGCTCAAAGGTATAGCCACCTACCTTGGGGATAAATATTGATAAGAAAGGTGATAGCTATCAGAGCCTAAAATGCACTTGACTGGTTCTCTCTCTTTGGTGAGGGTAAAACCAAAAAGACCTTTTTGGCAAGGATAAACATACCAAATTTCTTTTTTGGTTGGTTTTTTTTTAACCCTTATTTTCTGTCTTATTAATAATTCTGAGAAAGAATGGAAAGGTTAGGTATTTGGGGTTAAATGACTTGCCCAGAGTCCACATAGCTAGGAAGTATGTGAGGTCCAATTTGAACCTGGGGTCTTCCCACCTCCAGGCCTGGCACTCCATCTACTGAGGCACCTATTTGCCCCTTGGTTAGCAAGTTTCTATTGATGTACAGTTCTAATGCAGCTCCACTCTTTCATATAATTCAGTTTCTTGAATATTAAATGTCTATTATACAAAAAAGTGCTGATCTATGGGAAACTGAAATAAGTCTTTACCTTCAAGGAACTTATCTTTTACTAGGGAGGACATTATTAGCTGAGGGGTGAGAGTGGAGTAGGGCAAGGAATGAAGGAAGGTTTCATTGAAGAGGTAGCATTTGAAATGCGCTTTGATAGAAAAGGATTCTCAGAACTTCTAGCCACAGTTGGACTTTGTTATTACAAGACCTTGTGCTGGTTACTCTACTTCTCAAATTCTGATGAAATCCTAGCTGTGTGATCCTGGACAAGTCACTTAACCCCCGTTGCCTAGCCTTTACTGCTCTTTTGCCTTAGAATAGATATTTAGTATCCCCAAACTGGCCAATAGACATCACTTCAGACATTATTAATTCTTCCAGTGTAAGTTAAAGCTTTCTCTTCATGCAACTCTGCCCTCTTGCATTAAGTCAAGGGAATTTAATTAAGGATTAGGTGAAATAGTACTTGGAATAGCAGCTTTCTAGGTACTCATTCAGACTCATTCAGGCATTTTCTGTCCTCCCTACAGACTATGAGAACCATCTGAGGTATGAGGGTAGACTTGGGTAGCGCATGGGCAACCAGAAGGCTAGCACACAGAGAGGACTTGCCTTCTCCATCTCTTAGAGTCAGTTTTGGGCCCTGTGTTTGTAGAAATGTTTACCATAAATGTATCTTTGGAATAGTGCTTTGAAATTCATAAGGCTCTTGACATATGCTATATGTCAATCATGGGAAATAGGTACTACAACTGTTATAGAGATGATGAAATTGAGGCTCAGAGAGAGTAACTTATTTGCCCATGAATCACAAAGCCAGTAAGTATCAGAGGTGAAATTTGAACCCAGCTCTTCCTGTCTCCCTGGCAAGTGCTCTCATCATTATACCCACTGTCTTGTTTGTATATATCGTCTTAAGTTACTAAATGTTGCTCGTGGGTCATGGTTTTGCCATCCCTGACCTAGATACACTATACATTTACATGCATTAGCCTGACCCCATTCTGACAGCCTTATTGTAGATATATCTTTTCTCTCCCCACCAAAAAATGCTTCCTGTAAGAGAATGCCAGCAGTGGCATGTTTTGCTGCTCATTGAAGGTTGGATTTGGAAATTCACAAAGATTTGGGGAAGCAGGAGGCTAATGGTGAGAGCTCCAGTTTCCTAATGTGGTTTTTCCCGTTCTCCCCAGCCTTTGTAGAGATTGAATGAGTAGCCAAACTGTCATGGAGACTGTCGGTAGGTTAGATCCTAAAAACTTGATGTCTGTCTACAAAAGCAAAATGTACTGAAGACAATTGTGGTGACATAATGTATATAAAGTGCTTTCTAGACTTTAAAAGGGTTATGTAAGGGGGCAGTTGGGTAGCTCAGTGGATTGAGAGTCAGGCCTAGAGATGGGAGGTTCTAGGTTCAAATCTGGCCTCATACACTTCCCAGCTGTGTGACCCTGGGCAAGTCACTTGACCCCCATTCTGCCTTTGAGCCAATACACAGTATTGACTCCAAGATGGAAGGTAAAGGTTTAAAAAAATAAAATAAAAGAGTTATGTAAAAGTTCAACTATTATTGTCTTTCCGCCATTCCCATAATAGCTAAGAATTTTGCATATGTGGAGAATTTGGCTGTATTTGGCATTTCCTTTAACCATTCTAGAAAGCCTAGGTCATCATGCCATCCAGTAAAGCATGAACTGCCAAAGGTTAGTAAAGATTGCTTGAGAGAGCATAGAATCAGAGATTTAGAGATGGATGGGTTAGAGGCTGTCAAGTCCAATCTCTCATTTTATATGTAAAGAAATGAAAGGACCATAGAGATTAAGTGATTTGCTGCAGATCATACAAATAGTGAATGACTGGGGCAAGATCTGAAGCCAGATCCTCTGACTCTAAATTTAGGGCTCTTTCCACTGGACCCTTTTAGAATAAAAATGAATTGAGTGGAGGAGAGAATTAGGCAAGTAAACACAGTAGTTCTGATTTTAGAATGGATATGTAACCATATAATTAATGCAGTGGAATATCTAATTTTAATAATGGAGTAGATGGAGAGCTGCTCTCAGAGTCAGGAAGACCTCTGGCCTCCCTTTGACTTATTTTATAAGCCATTTAAATTCTCCATGGCCTGGCTGGCTTCACCACTGAGAAGGAGCTCATCTACATAGATGGGGGAAGTTTCATTAGCCTTTCCAAGCACAGGTCATCTCAGGGCCAGATAAAAATGGTAACAATTATGGAAATCAGTGGGAAAATTAATTTTGCTTCCCTGACGTTAACTTTAGGGATGGAATTTCAGCAAAATAACTGGTAAGTTAACCCTTTTTTGCTTAAGAAGTCTATAAAGCCAAGGAAGAAAATACTTATGCAAGTTTAACAGTTTGGGTTGATTTGCATTAAGAATATTACTTTAGGGGGCAGCTGGGTGGCTCAGTGGATTGAGAGCCAGGTCCAGAGACGGGAGGTCCTGGGTTCAAATGTGGCCTCAGACACTTCCTAGCCATGTGATCCTGGGCAAGTCACTTAACCCCCATTGCCTAGCCTTGCCGTTCTTCTGCCTTAGAACCAATACCTAGTATTGATTCTAAGATGGAAGGTAAGGGTTTATATATTAAAAAAAAAAAAGAATTAAAAAAAGAATATTACTTTAGAATTTAAAATAATTAAAATAGTGTTAATTAGAAATTAAAATTATTACAGTAGTCAGAATTATAACCTTATATAGAAAACTTAGTAGAGAGCACAGCTAGGTGGCCCAGTGAATATCAAGGTAGCCCTAGAGATGGGAGGTCCTGGTTTCAAATCTGGCCTCAGACACTTCCTAAGCTGTGTGACCCTGGGCAAGTCACTTGACCCCCATTGCCTAGCCCTTAGCACTCTTCTGCCTTGGAACTGATACTTAGTATCAATTCTAAGACAAAAGGTAAGGGTTTAAAAAAATACCAGTAGATAACAAGTAAAACTCTTTTTGTATTGTCATAGACATAAAGAATGCTTTTGCTGTTTCCCTCTCTTAGTGGTCTCTTTCCTTCTCTAAAGTAAGCCTGATCCCTCCTGTGGCTTGGAGGGATTCTGGGTTCTTAAGAGCTGGGCCAGCAGAGTAGAAGTTCAAGCAGAGTGAGCAAAGCTCCCAAAGCTTCTGGTATGACCTTGGTGGTTAGACTCCGTCATTTGCAGACCAGCTCAGCCCATGTAGCTTTAGAAAGTTTCCAGCCCCAATGTTCTTGAAGACTGTTTATGAAATCATGTAAATGCTGGGAACTTTGTCAAGAAAGGGAGCTCCCTAAACCAATAAGACTATGGATCCCCTTGAAGGATTTAGGTCAGGAACCTCATTGAACTATAGGCAGACATGGAGGAACTCATGGATGAACAGAAAGTTGAATGAAACCTCTGCCTGTTTCATAGCGTTCTTAGCATGTGATAAGCCAGTTCATCTTAATCCTTTGGAAATCTGGTTTTATTGGGCTAAAGTTGGAAGTGCTAATCTTCCTTATGAAAGATAGTTTGATGTATAGAATTAAAAAATGTAGACCGTTTCATCTTTTTTGGGGGGGCAGGGGAGTTTTTTATATCCTTAGGCAACCATATGGGTAAATTTTTATTATTAGTTGGATTTTGTATTGTTCTTTAAGATTTACAAAGCATTTTATGTATGATCTCATTTTGAACCCCCACAACAGCCCTGTGAAATAGATACAGATTCTTAGGTACTCATGACTCCCAAGGCTAGCATTCCATCCATTAAGCTAGGCTTCAGTGCTTAAATTTAGTAGAATTACTACCCCTAAAATAAATATTTAAAATAATAAATAACTTTGCAAAAATTGTTGACTTCTAAAGCTCTGAATACTGTATTTTCATCATGTTCAGTTTCCTTATATGTGAAATGGGTATGACAATAGCACCTCCCTGACAGGGTTTTTATAAGGATCAAATGAAATAATATACATAAAAGAGCTTTGCAGAATTTAAAGCACCATGTGAATGTTAGTTATTATTAAATTTAAATTTGCCCATATAGCCCACAGTATGTGCTTTTTTGCCCCATCTATCTTCTCTTTAGCAGGACGTGCCATTTAGCCATTTCCCATAAGTAAGCACAGATTTACAGTAGACAAATGCATCTCACAGTTATCACAGAATGGAAAGTTCAATAAACTTCCTAGCTGTCCTTTAAGATTTCCTTACTAGGGGAAAATATTTGTTAGCTAAGAACAACTGTTCTGTAGAGGCTAGCTCATTGGGCAAGTTGTTTGTCCTCCTTGGCCTAAAAAGGTATGTTTCCTTATCTGTAAAGTGGAGGAAGCCCAATTTCATTTCACTTTTTAGCCTCCCTCCAACTGAAAAATTCTCTGATTCTAATCCAAGGTGGAGATAGCTGAAAAACTGAATAGAGATTTGAGCCGTACCAAAAGATAGATGAAGTCAATATTTTGTTGATATGTTGGTTAGTTTTGCTGAACATATTTTTCCCAGTTTCTATTTTCTGTTACAAGGGATGGCTTATTGGCTAGGGAAAGATAGAGGGAAATATTTGGAAATTAAAATCATGTAAAAAGATGTAATAACTTTTATTTGGAAGTTCTTTTTTTAGGAGCAGTACCACCTTTTAATTTCTTAGATATATCTCCAAACTTCAGATATCAGATTCCTCCTTTTTGATTTTTAATTCCATCACTGTGGTCTTTGGGAACAGAAAATTAATTAAGTTAATAAGATTAAAGAATAACTTAAAGCTTAAGAACCCATTTGACCTCTTTGGTATATGTGACTCCCCATTTCACATAGTTTTCTTCATATAGACATTGGACTCCTTGGTAATTTCCTCTCCTCCACAATAAAAATCATCATTTGGAGTCAGAGAACCTTGAATTTAAATTTTGGCCCTACCAACTCCCTGTGTAACTCAGAGCTGGGGATCAGTTAGCCTTTCTGGGCTTTGATTTCCTTATCTTTTAAATGTAGGTATTGGACCATATTCAAGCCATAACTAGATCTGTTCAACCATTGTAATATATCATTCAAATTACAAAAATATGAGGAATTGTTTGTTGGTAGCCCA
The DNA here is from genome assembly GCF_016433145.1 of Gracilinanus agilis. Lineage (NCBI taxonomy): Eukaryota > Metazoa > Chordata > Mammalia > Didelphimorphia > Didelphidae > Gracilinanus > Gracilinanus agilis. Next base: position 238,095,023 of record NC_058131.1, on the reverse strand, counting down.
CTTCAGCACTTCCCTGAGCACTTGGGTCCAAATTTGATAGTCATGGGTTAGCAGAGCATAGAGAATACCTAGAAATGGCTAATGATTACCAGTCAAGAAAAACTTAGTACGAAGTAGTCTTTGAAAATTTTCTAGGCATGCCTGAATTTTATAAATTCTTGGGAAAATAGTTTTGATACCTCCAATGATGCTGGTCATGGTAGTATAGATGGGTTTCAGGCCTTGGGTAAAGGCCGGACTAGATTCTAAGACTGCTTCAACTTTGGAATTATGTGATACTTAAAGGTGCCTAAGCCTCTATTGTATTTAAAGAATATTTGTTGAGGTATACTCTGCCCAGTGCTGCACTAGGCATTAAGGGAAAAGAAAAGTAAGGAGCCGAGGATAGAACTTTGGGTATAGTCACCAGTTGGATCATAAATTTAGATTTGAAAGGAATATTACAGCTCCTTGAGACCAACCTCTCATTTGATAGATGAGGGAATTGATGGCCAGAGAAGTATTATTGGGAGGAGAAAGGGTGCTTTACAAATATATCATTCAGATAATACATGTATAACCCAGATCAGATTGCTTACCATCTCCAAGATGGGGAAGGGAAAGGAGGAAGGGGGATGAATTTCAGAAAACACATGTTAGAAATTGTTATGTAATTGGGAAAATAAAATACCTTTTAGAAAACAAAAATAAACATACCATTCAAGCCATCACAAGTCAGAGATGGAGGTCCTATTATTATCCATTTGAGAGATGAGAAAACTGAGGCAGAGGGAGGGGAAGGAATTTGCCCAGAGTCATACCACTAGTAAGTGTCAGGCCAAATTTGAACTTAAGTCTCCTGACTTTAGGCCTAATTTTCTATCTGTTGTACCACCCAACTACTGTTGATTCGATTTGGGACTAAAACATTAGGTAATGAAATATAGCTCCCAAAGAAGTTTTAAAGAGCAATCCTCAATCATACACACCATATAATAATAAGAAGAACAATAACTAACATTTATATAGTGCTGAGTGCCAGTGCACTGCATTAAGTGCTTTACAGTTTGCTTATTTATTCTCACAACTTTGGTAGGTAGGTATTATAATCCACATTTTATGGGTCTGGAAACTGAGGCAGAATGACTTGCCTCAGGATCACATAGCTAGTAAGTGTGAGGTTGGATTTGAATCCAGGACTTCCTGACACCAGGCCTAATGTTCTCTCTACTGCACCTAGCTGCCTCAACTAAGTATAATAATAGTTATTATCATCATGAGATCTGTCCTTTATAGAGAATCATTTAAGGTGCGCAAAAGGTTGTACATACATTATTTACATACATTTTCTCTTTTAAGGAGGACTCAAACACAGGTTTTACAAATTCCAAGTCTACTGCTTTGTCTATTACATATACTGCTGCTTACTTAAGCCATGGACTAAGGGTTTCAAGAAAAGAAGAGACGTTAAAAGAAATAGTTAAGAGTGGTATAGGAGGAGAATCAAGAAGGGTGACACATTATAACAATAGGAAATACTGAATTTGGAGTCAAGGGAGAGTAGGCACTTAACCTCCCTGGGTCTGGTTTTCCTCGTGCATAAAATAGAGAGGTTGGGGGAGAATGGCCTAGGCTCTAAGTTTGTGATTCCCTTGATAGACCAGCTCAGCCATTCCCATACCTCAGAAGAAAAGCTCTACCTGTGATGACTGGCTGTGACTAAGTCAGTGTGAATGTGGACTCCCTCTACCAGGTACAAGCATGGAGCTAATCTTTCTCTGTCTTCTTGTCTTTAGTCATGGGACATATTCTTTCGAAATGCCAATGCTGGAGCCCCACCGGGCACTGCCTACCAAAGCCCCCCTCCCCTGAGTGGCTCCCTGTCATCACTGACCCAAGCCCAGTCTCTAGTTCACTCCCAGCCGAATGTAGATAAACTCGTGGAAGACCATCTTGCAGTTCAGTCTCTCATCAGGGCATATCAGGTAAGTGGCTTTAGGACTCTCCAACGAAATATTCCCTTTTGTTGGTGCTGGGGTGTAGGGAGGGTGATGATGATAGTAGTAGTCTCATTGGTTCATATATTTCCTCCTCCAATATAACCCTATATTCTAGTTTAACCTTTTTTTTTTTTTTTTTTTTTAATCAAAGAAAAATCACTTAGGGCTTTTCTGCTTGTCATAGAATCTTAGAGAGCAGCCGCAGGCCCAGAAAGCAGACCTTCCTTTGTTGGCTTTGATACCTGATGTATAAATAGCCACCTTTGCAGTCCTCTGTCTTTCACAAGTCGGTGATAATGAGATCATGTGGGGAAATGAGCTCAGCATTAGCTTAGAACATAGTTTTGAGTTAAAGAAATGAGGAGAAGGGGTGGAGTGACCTGATCGTGGCACATGGCCACTAAGACTGTTGCCACCTGTCAGCCATCTTCTGTTGCCAAAGCCAGGTTGCTGAGACCTTGGGGAATGTGGGCCAGTCTCTGCCTCTTAATCACAACTGGATGGTTGCCATATTAAACTAGGGTGGAGTAAACGGATTAGAGAAAACATAAATGGGGTACAGGGAGTCTGCAGTCGTTAAGCAAAGAGAATCCACCCAAACAGGAAGACACATAAGGAGGGGCGCAGAGAGGGTAGGACTAGGTTTGATATCATCTGTGTATATGTTCAAGCCTGGATTTTATTTTGGCGATGCTCCATTCTTCAACCTGCATCATACCCATCAAGTTTTGCTTAAGATGGCCTTTTGGTCTGATTGAAGTTAAAATTCCACAGCTAAGTCTAAAACCATCACATTTAAATCAAGGCTTAAAAAAATGGAAAGCGCACTGAATTTGGACTCCCAAGGCCTATCTCTTCTACTTTGGTGACCTTGGGCAAATAACTTCACTGCTCTTGGACTCTGTGACGGCTAAGGTCCCTCCCAACTCTAAATCTATGGTGCTATTGAACCTTTCTCCTCAGTGAGATCAGAAGTTCTTAGCCTGAAGTCCATGATCTTGGTTTTTGAAATATGTTGATAACTATTTCAGTGTAATTGGTTTCCTTTATAATCCTGTATATTTCATTTTATATCTTTAAAAATGATTCTGAGAAGAGATCTGTCTAAAAGGAACACTAGGAGAATGCCCAGGGAGTCCATGACCCAAAAAAAGTTATAGAACCCTTCTTGGTTTAATTTATTAAGAGGGGAGTCTGGCTTTTCTGTACCTCATCTTAATTTGCTGCCATATAGAAGAGGATACTTTTGTTCTAGACCCCATAGGGCACAGCCAGGAAAAACATAAAAGTTATAGTCAGATGCAGTCTTAGTGTGAGAAGAACCTTCTCAGCAGTTAGAACTATCCAAAAGTGTGTAACTAAAGAACTGCCTCAGGAAGTAGTGGGCTTCCCTACCACAGGAGATTTTTAAACAAATAGAGGAGTGTCATTTGTCCAGTATGTTTTAGAATCTTCTTGCCCAAGTATGGGTTCAAGTCCCTTCATGCCCTAAAGATTGGGCACTTCCAATTGTCCCCAGAAAAGAGGGAAAAAAAGGTAAATTGTTCTTTTGCCCTACCTCATTGTAAATAACTTGAATGGTTTAGCCAGTGATAGATATATATGTTCTGAAGTTCTGCTCATTGTGCAAATTTCCAGAGGTTAAAGAAAAGGTAAGTATTTCTTGACATAATGCCTGTTGCCTACATTATCTGGGATAAATTAAAATTTACTATTTTTTAAAAAGAATCAGGTGGAGGCAGCTGGGTGGCTCAGGGGGTTGAGAGTCAGGCCCAGAGATGGGAGTTCCTGGGTTCAAATATGACCTCAGATACTTCCTAGCTGTGTGAATCTGGGCAAATCACTTAACCCCCATTGCCTAGCCCTTTCCTCTCTTCTGCCTTAGAACCAATATTACTATATATTGGTTCTAAGGTAGAAAAGCAGTAAGAGCTACCCAATGATATAATCCATTAAATGATTTGTCCAAGGTCACACAGCTAGGAAGTGTCTAAGACCAAATTTGAACCCAGGAGTTCTTATCTCTAGATCTGACTCTATCCACTGAGCCACCACCTAGCTGTCATCTAAGAATGTTTTTTTTTTTTTAAACATTCATATTCTACAATCTAGGTCAGAAGTTGTTCTATACCTGCTTTTATTTTTACATGGTTCTGAGAGCCCCTGGATGTTCTTTATAGCCATAGAAAAAGAACTCTGGGCAGGACACATCACAATAACCTTAAAACCAAAGGACTTCTTGTCCCATCAAGGAGTTTTGGTAGCCTCTATGGAAACTCAGAGATTGTTTGGAACTGAAAGGTAGAAACCTTTAGCCCCTTAGAAGAATCAGAGATTAACTTTTTATGAGTCTGTTAATTCCAAATAGCTAGTAAATAGGATGTTCCTCTTCAAAAAACAAGGTAAGTTGCTCAATAGATGAGTTATGTGACATAATTACTTTCTGGTCTATCTCGACCAACTGGATAAAAAAAAGCTGAATCTGGGACTTAAGGGATAGAACCTGAGTGTGTCCCCTTTTCTTCATAAATACATAAATATGCATAGTAGCTGCTTTTTACTGATTGACAACTTCTAGGAGCCTCTTGGTTAGTAAAGGTAATGCTTATTGTGTTATGTCATTGGTACCAAAGGTCCCAGTCAGGGCTTTAGTCCTCTTCCAGAAAGATTAGAATAAAATGCATGTGTATTTTTTTTTAATTAAGTTTATTGACTGACTTGTATTGTTGCTTCCAGGTCAGGGGTCACCACATTGCAAAACTTGATCCCCTCGGCATTAGTTGTGTAAATTTTGATGATGCACCAGTAACTGTTTCTTCAAACGTTGGTGAGAATTACTCTGCAAACTAATTTTAATGTAATTTTACTTTTTTTACCCCCTTCCCTCTTTTTTTTTTCTCTTGTCCTTTTGTATATGTCCTTTCCTTTCCATTGTTGGCCCATTTCATAGATTCGAGGGCACCATGTAGCACAGCTGGATCCCCTGGGAATTTTGGATGCTGATCTGGACTCCTCCGTTCCAGCTGATATTATCTCATCCACAGACAAACTTGGTGAGGGTTCCTAGGGCAGTTAGTGCCGCACCGCTTGAGCTCCTCTCCCTTTCACAGCTGATGGGAGCCAGAATGCTTAACAGATAAGAAGGGAAGAGTCTTAAGTTTCCTTTGTACTGATCACTCTAAATTTATAGGTGAGACTGGTAGAGCTTCCTCAGTCCAATTTTGGTGTTTTGGGCATGTGATCTTTGGTCATACTGTTTCTCCTCAATTTTAAAGAAATAATAGGTGTTTTTATTTAGTTTAGTTTTAATAAAAGGTTAATTGGTTTTTATTATTCTTTAAAGTGAAGTCTCATAAATTAGTGATTTTTTTAATAGGGGAATGGAATAAGTAATCGTCTCAAACAAAATTAAAATGAAATTTTTGTCCAAAAAAAGGCTAGGTGTGCTAGGGAAAAAAATTTTCAACGTGTAATAGCTGACAGTTTCAAAGACTAGCTACTTTGCCTTCAGTTTTCTCTTTTCCAGAACTTAAAAAGCAGTGCCATATTTGGCCTGGAACACAGGTTTGATGAGTACCAAAAGTAGGGACTTTGGCTTTCCCCAAGAACCTTCTCTTCACATGCCCTTTGAGCCTGAAGCATGTTGCAGTTCTTATTGGGCTGGAGGCCTTTCACATCCCTTACTCACAACAGGTATCAGTTTCATTATAAGTTGAATGTGCAGCTTGAGTCTTTCAATTCCTAAATGCCAGTGATCACAACGAGGAAACTTTGGAATGCATTCCCACAGAGAACAGAAAGGCTGGAATCAACAAGCCATTTGGGAGACATGCATGTGCACCACACCAATGGAATCCTGCTAGAATTAAAAGGCTGCTGAGGCATCAGATCAAGCCCTCACTGCATCCTTTTTACCCCTTCCTTTTAATTTCAGTCGCATCAGAAGGCTGGCATTTGACTAGTTCAGTGCAGGATAATAACTGCTGAGCTCTCTTAACCACAGGTGCTTTCCAAGGGTTAATCCATAAATGTTTCAAGTGGCATGCTAACCTGAGCTAGAGCAATCATATATAATTATCACTAACAAAAATGGCTGAGGTACCCTACAAGAAAAGCATTGTGCATGCTAACAGTTTGATGATTATCTGTCTAGCTAGCACTACAAAAGCATTAGCTTACTCACAGTCCTACCATGGAAAATGGTGTTGTGGGGAGGGTGGGGAATACAGAAGAAAAACCTTCTACCTCATCCCATTGGAATTTGTGGACCCTTAAGAACACAAGTGCATTATGAATGTGGAATGCCAGAAATGTCTCGTGCATCTGAGTTTGCAAGATTTTTGTTTCTAGGACCTACGTTAACTGTTTGTCACTGTGTTCCTTTATCTTGACTTTTAACATGATAGAGGTTTTTCTTTTCACTTTACCTCTGTCCCCTTAATCACAGAAAAAAAAAAGTTTAGAGGAAAAATGTTATTTTATTTAGTGTCCTCATTGACATCCCCAGCACAAGACTGGAAGTGTGGTTATCATTTTGGTTTAGATTGGCCTAACAGCTTTGGAATGGATCAAGAACTGATTCCTGTAATCTGTGGTAGAGCCAGGCATGTCAGTGATGATAAAGGGTTAGAAAACCCTGTGACTATTTCTGTACCATGATGGAAACCTCATGATCCTGTCGGTACAGGGAACTTTGGTACCCTCCCTACCATCTACCAATTATCTAAGTGATGGTTGATCTCTTAGTAACTAGCAATAAGCTGCTAGGCACTTCCTACTTGCTCTTTCTAAACCTTAGGTGACTTTTCAGGCCTATGAGGCCATTGTAGAGTATACTTTTTAGAATTTGGAAAGTTCTCAAGTGGATCTTGAGCAGAGCAGGGAATAGTCAGCCATGCAGAATCCCTGAGAGAATCCTTGATGTAACTAATACCATACTTGCCCCCTTTGTTAGGTAGCAAGCATATTTTCCCACGTTCAAAACCCAGTTTCTCAGAATAGGGGCTCAGTGATGTTTTTTTCAGACCAGTGATTCAAGTCCAAATCTTTGGGTAAATCAAAGAAAGACTCTAGAGCCATTCCAGGCTCTAGAAGACTGTGGAACAAGGAACTCTGAAGCTGGCAGTAGTAGCTAGTGGGCTCCAGGGAATGCTTAACCCATTCATTTGGCTGGATCTCAATTCCCAGAGGTAAACACTTAGAGGATTATACATTGGTAGGTCATTTCTTTGTTTCTTTGTTGTCCCACTGAAGACATTGCTGTAGCTAAAGAGCTTCATAATACAGAATGAGTACAGAAAAAGGAATCATAAAACGTAGGATTTTAGAGCTAGCCCTCTCACTTTACAGATGAAGGAATGGGCCCAAAGAGATTAAGATACTCGACCAAGGATACAGAGCCATTTAGTGATAGAGTCCAGACTAGAACAGAATTCTCCTAATGAAGCTTTCAGGATAGACTTAATTTTGCTTTGCTTCTGAAATACGAGTAAATTTAACTTGGGATCATAATTTTAGAACTTAAAAAGATGGCTGGGCTTTACCTAGTACAACCCTCTCATTTTCTAAATAAGGAAACCGAAACTCCAAATTCATTCATTAAGTATTTATGAGCCACCCATTATGTGTCAGGCATTGTGCTAGGTAAGAAAGAAGGTATAAAGACAAAAATGGGCAAGATCCTTGCCCTTAAGAAGCTTACATTTTGTCTATTAGGGAGAAAGAATGTGTATATAGATAAATGAATATGAAATATATACAAAGTAATAGAGAGGGAGCAGACCCTAATGCTTAGAAATCCTTAAAGGTGGCACTTGAGCCGAACCTTGGAGTCATCTAGCAATTCTGTGAGGCCAAAGTAAGGAAGGGAGGGTGCATTGTGGACTTGTGCAAAAGAATGGAGATGAAAGAGCAAGAAAGCCAAGGTTGAATGTGGGTATGTGAAATAAAATAAGAGAGAGCCAGGCCTAGAGTCAGAAGAACCTAGGTTCAAATATGGCCTCTGATACTTCCTAGCTGTGTGATCCCAGGCAAGTTACTTAATCCCAGTTGTCTAACTCTTGCCACTCTTCTTCCTTGGAACCAATACTTGTATTGATTCTAAGACAAAAGGGTTTTTAACAAAGAAAAGAATGTGCAATAAACTGAGAAAGGCAAAGCTATATTTAGTTTGTGGTTTTTTATGTCCAACAGGACTCTGTATTATCTTTTCCTAAGAGAGGCAAGCGGGGAATCACTGGGATTTCTTGAGCAGGGGAGTGATATGTTCAGACTTGGACTTCAGCAATATCAGTTTAGTAGCAGCTGTGGTTTAGAGAAGGGAGTATGAAGATAGAGATACCAATTAGGAGGCAGTAGATGATATGGGAGGTGATAAGGACCTGAGCTGGGGGTGGGGTGACCTTGTGAGTGGGGAAAAAGGAGATGGATGCAAGAGCTATTGAAGTAGTCTTAGCAGCTGATTGAACATGAGGAGCGAATGACGCCTAGGTGGCTGAAAGAATGATGGTCCCTCCAACAAAAACAGGAAAGTTTAAGGAGCAGAACCAGGAGAATGTTGTACACAGAGACTGATGCACTGTGGCACGATCAAATGTAATGGACTTCTCTACTAGCAGCAATGCAATGACCCAGGATAATTCTGAGGGACTTATGAGAAAGAACGCTATTCACACTCAGAGGAAGAACTGTGGGAGCAGAAATGCAGAAGAAAAACATAGGATTGATCACATAGTTTGATGGGGATAGGATTGGGGATTTTGACTTTAAATGATCATTCTATTGCAAATATTAATAATATGGAAATAGGCTTTGAACAATTAAAAAAACAGGAAAGTTTAAAAGAGTTCTGGCTCTGTGGGAAAGAGAAGTTGTTTTGACATGTTGAATTAGAGCTACCTATAGGACATGACAGTTAGAAGTGGCTGGTAGACAGTTGATTGGGCAGGACTGGTTCTCAGGAGCGATGAGGTCTGAATAGAGAGTCGGGGCATCATCTGCATAGAGATCATAGTTGAGCCCATGGGAGTTAATGAGCTGAGAGAGAGAGAGAGAGAGAGAGAGAGAGAGAGAGAGAGAGAGACAGACACACTAGGATAGAATCTTGGGATCCTCTCAAACAAAGAAGCAGCTGGGCAGGTAGTCTGGAAAAGCAGGTCATGCAGACTGTGGGAGAGGAGAGAGTCCAGGAGGGAGGGGGCGATCAACAGTATATCACATGCTTGCTGCAGGGAAGTTAACAAGGATAAGAACTGAGAAAAGACCATTAGACCGAAAAGGTTGTTGGTCATTTGGCAGAGCAGTTCCAGTTCTGAGGTCACCTCAGAAGTCAGATTGTGAAGAGATGACAAGTCAGTGAGCAGAGAAGAAACAGAGAAAATGAGTGGAGGAAGCTTTATTGATAGTAAAGGAGAATCGAGAACTATTAAGGGTTAATAGTTTAAAGAGAAAAGAATAATCATTCAGATAATGCCTACTATGTGCTAGGCCCAGTGCCAAATGCTTTATTTACCATTAGAATATATCATTTGAGTCTCACAAACAACCCTGGGAGTCAGTTCTATTATTATCCTCATTTTGCAGTTGATGAAACTGAGGCAGAAAAGTTAAGTGACTCATCCAGGATCACACAACTAGAATCTGAGGCCAAATTTGAACTCGGGTCTTCTGACTCCAGCTTCAGCCCTCAGTCCCAATGATTGAGGAGATCGTAGGGTTAATTGAAATGGGCATGGGTGTATGTTTTAATGTGGGCAGATTTGGATGTTTGTTGGTGGCAGTGAAGAAGATAAGACTGAAAGGATGATTGTCAGAGCAGACAGGAATAGAATTGACATGTTGAGAGACAGCCAATTAGTGAGAGAGGTGAAACTAAGAATAAAGAAGAGGGAGAAGCTACAGATTGCATTCTCTTCCACTTTTGGCCTTGAAAGAGAATAAGTAGGGGTTCACATAGGTACCCCTCAATAGCACCTTTTCTCATGCCCCAAGCCCCACAGCTATTGGCTTACATACTCACTTCTCCTACTTATTAAAGCTAGAAGTGTGAGGAGATGTATGTGTTCCTGTGTCTAATGAAACTTTAAATGTATTTTCCCAGAGAAACATTGTTATACATGGTGACTAGATGCTATGTTACTACTAATGTGGCAAGATTCCTTCTGTATGAGTGTATCTCACAAGTTAAGTAAACGAGAAAAACCAATCGTTATGTATAGCCTTATTTCTATGGATCTTTTAAACTGGATTTTCTTTCTGCCTAATTCTTCCTCATATTTTTGCACATTTTAGATGCAGTCAGCCTCTAAAAGCTAAGCATACCTCAACCTACATTTAGTTATGATGTGAAAAACAGCTTGCTCTTAGGGTACTTGCCACAATTTCAGTTCATAAGTTTTCAAGAAAGAGAAAGTACAAATCAAAATTACCATAGTTTTTTTAAGATAATAGATTCTTTCTATCAGGATAAGAGCCTGACAATCTGCATGTGTGAAATTGAGTACCAGAAGAGCCAAACTTTCACCATTTTGACTAATTACCCTTCTTTAAATCTGTACCTCCTGAGCAGCTAGGTTGCTCAGTGGATAGAACACCACTAGGCCTGGAGGTGCAAAGTCCAGGATTCATATCTGGCCTCAGACCCTTCCTACTTTATAATCCTGGGAAAGTCATTTAACCCTAATTACCTGGCCCTTCCTTCTCTTCTGCCTTGGAACTGATACTTGTATCTATTTTAAGTCAGAGGGTAAGGATTTATAATATATTTATATATTTTTTTTAAATTTATACTTCTTATAGTTGTTGTTTTTTTTTTAAGGATAAAGTTTGAAAAATCATTCTTTGACTATAAACAGAAGGAAGCTACATTACAAAAAACCAGCCATCTTGAACCCTTCTTCCTCTCTCCTTCATTTCCAACTCATAAAACCTCATTTGTCAAGTCTGGGAAATTAGGGAGTAAATGTGTCATTTTTTTTTTTTAACAATATAAGACCTCTTTTGTAGAATAGCCTTGTCATCTCTTGACTTGTGGAAAAAATTTCTACTAGAGCACTTATAATCTTAGATGTTTTTTCAAACCAGTAGGATAATATGATTTTAAGGCACCAGATTAGCCCTCAAGAAAATCCCTTCTTAATTAAACAAAATAGTATTGTGGGCTCGTGTTTTTCAGTACTATTAACAGTTCTGTGACATCCCTAGAGGTCAAAGCACTCTCTAAATATAAGCTGCTGTTTCTTTTGAAGCAGTCTCAGCCCATCTTCAACACTGGAAAAAGGTAGTATTCAGAAGCAGGGGCTTTTAAAGAAATAAAGCTTAATGTGTTTGTAAATAAACATGAGCACATTAATTTTGAGGTGCACAGTCTAAGTGTGAAAGAAGTTTAAGAAAAGAGGGAAACACATGTATATCTTGTCACACTTTCCCCACAAGAAATGGTGGATCAGAAATGGAATTAAACTTTGTTATCAAGGGGGCAACTGGGTAGCTCAGTGGATTGAGAGCCAAGCCTAGAGATGGGAGGGCCTGGGTTCAAATCTGGCCTCAGACACTTCCCAGCTATGTGACCCTGGGCAAGTCACTTGACCCCCATTGCTTAGCTCTTACCACTCTTCTGAAGACAGAAGGTAAGGGCCCTCAAAATAAATAAATAAATAAATGATAAGCTTTGTTATCAAGAAAGTTTATATGGATTTTTCTAGAATCATCAGTCTTTCTGGAAACAAACAACTTGATGGAAAAAAGGAAGTGTTTGAAAAGGGTCCTAGGATAGTAGGCCCTATCACTGAAATAAGCTTCTAGACTATGAAGCACCACTGCCATTTTTAGTTTCAAAGGAATTTCCTTGAGCTTCCCATCCCTATTTCTAGCCCTTTTGGGGAAAGAGGATTGATTTCCTTATCTTCTGATAAGTTGAACCCCATTTAGGTTCAAGCCATCTACTCAGCTTGCTCAGATTGACCTTGAATCACCATTGCTTTGTTTATATTAAAGTGCTAGAATTATGGCAACACTGAGAGGTTGGGATTTGCCAAAAGTGGCAAACCAGTGGGTGTCAAAAGCATGATTATGTATTAACTCTATGACTAGCCTTCTGTTTCAGGGATATATTGTTCTTCACAAGTCCTTTCACAGACCCTAAATATATAATGTATATATTTATACATTGTATAAAGTATGAGTCATTGGTATATGGGGTCCTTATTTTCAAATTCCTGGATAGAACTCTGGCCTTAGCCCATTGAAACTTGATGATGAATATTGACATCCACAGTGACAACCAGCGTAAAACACAAAACCATTTTAAGAAAGGTAATGAAGATACAGATCAGAGGGAAATGTTCATTTTAACTGTTGGCAAAAACCAGAAGTAAAGTACATGCTGGTCCATTGTAATCTCACTGGCTGCCAGTACAAGCATGACTTATGCCGTGTGGAGGTAATAAAGGTAGAATTGGAATACTATCTCCCATCTACCTTTTTGAAAATTTGAGAGGTTCTTAAGTGCTCTTCTAGCCATATTTATGTTTCATTCTCATGTAAAGCTTTGGGTGGAGGAGGATCAGGAAATTATGCCCTGTTCAGACTAATCATCTTAACTTTCCTAGACCAATGATTTTAAAACTTGATCAAGAGCAAAATGAAGCCCAAATTTGCCAAGTTAGGCAAGTATGAAGTGCTGATAGGTACCAAGGATATGCAGAAGATCTGAAGATTTCTATGCCTTATAAATTATTTTTGGCTGTTAAAAATAGCCACATAGAGAAGGTCTAGCAATGAGAAAGAATTTACTGTCACTTAACTAGGTGCATCTGAAACCATTGTAATCTAACTGTTGCTCAAATCCTTAAATTAATAGGCCACTATGCTTCTGACTATAAAATGGTTCAAAGTCCAAGTCAGTATGTTCAAGTCAATAATATCTCCAGTCTCCCTCATGTGGCAGTATCCATATCAAAAAAAGGAGGCCATAAAACCCATAACATACATAGACCTGAGGATGATACTTCTACCTGTTGTTAACTCCCTTAGGTCCCCAAACTTTATTGCCTTGTAAGTTAAACCTATAAATCTCAAAAGAATCATTTAAGGGAAAAACTCTAGATGAAATGGCCTTTGGCATTGGTGGCTAGAGATCATAGGCTCCCACCTTGATGTAGCTAGTATTTCAGTGATTCAAGTATATGATATTACCAAGCTGGATTCTCTTGGGAGTTCTTCTAAGTGGAACTTGAAGTTGTTATTTCAAGGGAAATAGAACCTTGCATGCTTGCTTCTTGGTGTGGAATTAAGTAGGCAGAGTTCAGGACCATTTCTTTTTTTTTTTTTTTTTTTTTTAACCCTTACCTTCTGTCTTGGAGCCAATACTGTTTATTGGCTCCAAGGCAGAAGAGTGATAAGGGTAGGCAATGGGGGTCAAGTGACTTGCCCAGGGTCACACAGCTGGGAAGTGTCTGAGGCCAGATTTGAACCTAGGACCTCCTGTCTCTAGCCCTGGCTCTCAATCCACTGAGCTACCCAGCTGCCCCCCCAATTACATGTTAATCTGGTTTCAGCCACACTTTGAAGTGTTGTGAACTACATGGGGTACATGGTCAAGCGTTTAACATCAGGGACTTTCACTACTAGTTTTTCTCCTATTTTCTCTCTCTCTTTAGTGAGATACTATATCCCCTGAAACTTAAACTCAGTTGTTCCCCTAAATGTTTGCTCTTTATACTCTTCTCTTCTCTCTATATATGCTTTTAATTTGAAATCTTATTCACCCTCATGGTTCCAACAACTAGCTCTATGAAGGTACTTTCCAGATCTTTGTCTTTAACTCCCTCTCTCTTCAGAGATGCAGAACAGCAAATTATACTTTTGGGTATCTCTATTGAGATTTTCAAATAGCATCTCAAAATCAAAAAAGTTCTAGTCACACTTACCATCTTTCCCCAAAATATATTTCTTCTTCCTACTCACTATTCTGATTAACATCCATGTTTGAAATATAAGTGTTATCTTTGATGAATAAGTTAACAACTCAATCACAAAATATTTATTAAGTGCCTATCATGTGCCTGGAACAGTATTAGGTACTAAGGATAAAAAGAGACAATGAAATAATAGGAACTTTCAAGAAGCTTACAATTTCATTATGAGATAGGAAGTATATTAATAAATATAAAAATCACAAAAGCAAATATAAGAACTACATATTTCATATAGTTATATACAAATTAATTAAGTACTAGATAATGTGGAAAGGACACATCACAAATGCACAAAGTTAGAAGATAAAGTCTCATATTTGATAAGCAGAGAGATGGCTAGTTTTGACTGAATTATAGAATCCAAGTAGAGAAATAATGGCCAATAAAGCTAAAAAAAAAACAAAAAAACAAAAATGTCTGCCATACATTACTTTAGAAGATAAACTGTTGATGTTTAAATTTTGTAACACAGATCATTGGAGGCAACTGAAGTTGATTGAGAGCTTTAGGGTCAATGTATAAGGTATGTTGGAGTGATAGAAGTCTCAAGACAAGGAGGCTAATTAGAAGGTTGCTACAATAATCCAAGTGAGAGGTAATATAATAATTGAACTAAATGGTACTGGTGTGATTGAAGAGAAAGGGAAGGAAGAAATGTTATAAAATTAGAAATAGCAAGATTCAGCAACTGTATGGAGATGTGAGGTGAAGAAGATGGGAAGTCAAAGATATGCCACAGTTTTGAAACTCAGAGATGTAAAGAAAGAATGGTGGTGATTTCAATGGCAGGAGGAAAACTTAAAAGGGGATGAAGGAAAATCTAATGAATTCAGTTTTGGACATATTGAGTTTAAAATTTCTCTATGACATTTAATTTAAAATGCCCAATAGGCAACTAGTGATATGGAAATAAAATTCAGGGAAAATAGTCAATTATTGATTCCTGACAATTACACTCTACCAAAATATCTCTTTCATCTTCCCCCTTCTTTTCTACCTCAACTGTTACACCTAAGAACTTGCCTGGGATATAGTATAGTGCCTTTATATTAGAGTATGTGTGTTTTAATCCTCTACAAGACTGTAAACTCTATGACAACAGTTACCATGATATGCAACTATGTATATCAACCTATGCTATGCAAAATACTCTGCACATAAGAGTTTAATAATTTCTCACAATTATATTATCATTAAAAGCTTAGTTACTTGGCACTCTTATTATAGCTAAAGTTCTATTGTTAGTTGTAAGAAATCTTTTCATTTTGACAACTCTGTGAATTAAGTAGTAAAAAGAAGACTGAGGCTCAGAAAAAGCTCAGAAATAGAAACAATCAGATATGGTAATTGAACTCAACTGTCCTAATTCAGAATCACAAATTTAAGAGTTGGAAGGAATTTCAATCATCAAAAAATATTTTTGATGACTGTATTTCAATATAGTTTGTTTTGTTCATAATCTTACCTATTTTATAATTTTTAAAGAGACCTATAGGCTTTTGCAAAAGTCCCAAAAGGATCCAGGGTAAAAAAAAAA
>NC_058131.1:238000869-238071475 GCF_016433145.1 Gracilinanus agilis | reverse complement strand
TCTCTCTCTCTCTCTCTCTCTCTCTCTCTCTCTCTCTCTCTCTCTCACACACACACACACACACACACACACACACATATACACACACAGTTTTAACATTAACATATTTCACCAGGCTTACTGACACCCTTGAACAGCAGCTTGAACTGAAATATGGAATACTTTCTACAGCTAAAGATATATCCTGATTTTCTCCCTTTGCAGATAAAGGTTGTTGAGGGAAAAGCAGGTGTTATAGAATACTCAGTCAAAAGTCCATCAGGGACAAACACGCACAGCTGTCTATTTGTCGCTACATCTCTCTTTTTAATTTCATTTTTTGAGAATCCTTGCCAGCAAATTTCTGTGTTGGTTATGGTGCCATTTTAGGAATAATAGTGAGTGTGTAATCTGTCTTTAGAAGCTAAGGAGCCTCCTCTCTTTCCTCCATCTTAATGCTGGATCCTTTTTAGAGTCTTAGGATTTAAATAATGTTTGATGCTATCTATTAAACTGACCTTGGGAAGGAAAGGGTGCACCAAGATCCCAAAATTTTTGTATTTTAATTTTCACTAATATTTATTCAAAGCAACCTAGATGGATATATTTAACTACTTAAGAAAATTGCCATAACATACTTGGGAGTGTTGGGGGATGAAGGTATCTCAAACCAGTCTGTCTAATTGCTTCCATGCATCAGTAAAAACTGGTTTTCCCCACCCCCCTCTCGTTTTTATTGATCAACTTTTCCAGCTGTTCTACAACGGATTTTCCTTCTTTGTTTCCTAGAGTAGTCATCTTCCATTTCACAGAGCAAACCATTAACCCCCCTTTCCTTTCATGTGATTATGTTTAAAGTTATTTTAATTGTGCTTTCCGTGACTGCTTTCATGGTGTAGTGTTTTTAACTAACTCTGTCTTTTTCCCCTCTGCACTCACCCACCCCCTTCTCCCTCACCTCTCAGATCTCGCCGTTTTCCAGGAGCGACTCCGAATGCTAACTGTAGGAGGTATGCAAAGAACAAGTCTCTCACCCTTCTGGAACTGAGGACTTTATTCGAATCAAATGTTCAACTTTTCTGGGCATGCACAGTTTGGGGAAAGTTGGCACAGCTTCCCAAATTGTTCATCATTTGTTTTGTTTGCATATTGTTTCAAAACTTGTTTTTCTCATCCTTCCATCTGTCAGATGTGACCTCATTTTTGTTTTTCCCATCCTTTGTGTTTTTGCAAAAGTATTTTCCATCTTCATGTGAGCACCCTCATTGCTTCATCTTGAGCTTTTGATCTTTGGCATAATGTGTCTAAACCTCTTGGTGACAACAACCAAGAGCCAAGCATATGTGGTCATATTAAGTTCTGCATGCTAATGGATTCTTTTCTCTATGTTCTGTTCTGTGGCTCCTCCTCAGCCCAGGACTCTTCCAGCTTCTGTTGTTCTAGTACCTCAGTATTTGAAAAAAGATTCTTTTATTGGTGTTGCCCTTAATTTGAGGGACAACAGAACTGGTAATAAAACTTTGTTGAAATGGGCAGTATCCATCTCTTCCTGACTGAACAGCTTTGGATTCCAAGATTCTCTTCAGTTTGCAGAGAATAAAAAAGAGCAATGGAAGTAGAATTTAGCTTGGCTTTTAAGAGGTTCTTGGCCAGCCTCACCTGCCATACTGCTTAAACCTGTTGATTTCCTCCTCCTGAACTTTGGTCTTCTCCAAATTCCTACATAAGTAATCTCTAGTGAATTGAATTCCCCATCTGCTCCTTAGTCATAGGCATCCCATCAGTAAGAATCTGATATCTATAGGTACCAGAGTTTTAAAATTTGACTGAAAGGCTAGAAAGCAGAGGCTAGTCCTTCTATGATTCAGCCACATTACCCTATACCAGGGCATTTAAAGTTAAAGGAAACCAAGGAAGTTATACAACTAAGAACCTTTTTCAGGGATCTCTGGGTTGCTTGAATCTTTAGCATCTATGTTTAGGCTGCCCTCGTGCTTAAATCAGTTTTCATGGCATAGCCATTTGTTAAGCATATCCATAAGCATACTGTTCTAGGGCCAGTCTGTTTTGGAACATGATGAGCTCTCTTAAGGAACGAGCTTAGTCAAATACAAGTAAAAATTTCCAAAATAATATTTTTTCTTCCCTGCCACTCATTAACAAATAAAGCAAACAGAGTGAAGAGTCCTTTCTAGTCCCTCCCTTTCTAAAGAAAATGGCTGAGGACTAGAGGAACAAAATTGGGCTACTTCTTAGCAAAAAGGGCTTGAGGAAGATATGATTTACTTTAGAGTTTAAAATTTTATCCTATAGTACAACTTGCCTTCTAACAAAGCAGAGAGAGAAAGCATGAAAGGGCACTAGCCCTCTTCTGAGTGAAAGAATTAAATATGGGATATGATTCTTTTAAAGTGAAAGTTTTTTACTTTCTAAATAACTTCTACAAAATTTTAAATCTTCCTTGTTAATAAAGTTCACTTTGTGATGGTGGAAAGAGTATTTGATTTAGAGTTTGAGGACTCAGGTTCAAATCTTACCTCTGTCACTATGCATGTGACCTCAGAAAAGTCATTAAACTTCTCTGGGGCTCAGTTTCTCCATCTCTATCATATTGAACTAAATGACCTCTAAAGTTCTTTTCAGGCCTAAATTGGCGAGCCTATGATCTTTGACTTTATTGATTTCATTTTCAGAGAGGGAGGGCACTTAGTGTTTAGAAGACAGATGACATAACTATTAGATGGTTTTCTTTATTTTCATATAGTTAAGCCATAGTGAAAATGAGAGGGAAGTTGAGAGTAGCATGGAATATTGTTATGTTCCATCCTCCAACTGTGGGTTACCATCTAAGGGTTTTGGATGTTTTTCTTGTTCTTGTTTTTATTCAGGACCTGTGATTTCATTAATATAGGGACCTCCCAGTGAGGAAACTTCCCCTTACAAAACAGATCTGCAGTTTATAGGCTTAGAGAATTGCCTGAGACCATGAGGAGTTGTGACTTGCTATAAACTGCATGTCAGAGGTGGAATTGGAACCAAAGTTTTTTTGTTTGTTTTGATTTGGAGACCAGCTCTCTATCCATTATATATTATGTGCTTTTCTTTTTGCCTTTTTTTAAATTACAGTGCTTTTCAACCTCCTTACCATTAACAAATGTAGTTGTTATAAATATGTTTATGCAGTTCTTAGGTTAAGAATAATAATTCAATTGACTTCCTGTGTTCTGTAAAAGTGCTGAATCAAAGAAAGGGAATTTTTGACACTGCTAGGGTCCTCACAATGACTGTAAACAAAGGAGTCTGATATAATCAGTTTGGATTTTGAGAGTCAAACAAGGTGAGAACAGAGAGGCTGCTTTAGTAGAAACAGGCTACATTATTAAACTCCAAGTCCTTGCCCTTATCAAGGGACTGTGAATGTCCAGGGTTTAAGATATAACCAGTTGGAGGCTCCTTGCCAATCTAGTGCACACCATGCCATGGAGAAAGATCTTTGCTTTCCTGCTCTGTGGCAGTCTCCATTAGGTGGGGCAACCTTGAGCAAAGTCCACTTTCCTCTCAGCCCTAAGTGTCAGATTTTTTCTGTTGGCCAGGGAGATACACACACACACACACACACACACACACACACACACACACACACACAAAATACTTTTTTTTTTTTTTTTTAAGGAGAAAGATACTCAATTACTTCAACAAAGCCTATGTTAGGTGCTGCCTTTTAAACCTGAGCAGTATTGTCAAAGTTTCCATATCAAACGCCCCAGAGTCAGGGCCAAAATTCTTGTATTTTAAGACAGAATCTTTAATCAGATTATCTTTACTTGGAAAATTCATTAAAAGTCTGATGATTCTTCATACTGATGCAATGATAACATTAAATGCTGTAAAAGGCTAGGAGGAATCAGAATCAATGCCCCTAACATTCTCACTTAGTGACCTTAGTGACCCAGCCTAGTTCATTTCAGACACTCCCATGCATGAGCTTAAGTTTCCTACCCAGGAATCCAGACTAGCTCCCTTAGCTTGCAGCCTGGTAGGTGGCAGTAGTGTGATGGAAATGAGCCTGCATGCCTAGAGGCCCATTTTGAACTGCTTTTGCCTCAGCTACCTTTTTTTGTTTGTTTTCATTTTTGTTTTTTGCACTCCTACAAATCCCACCTTCTCTCTGTGGCTGTGGGAGAAAACAGCCTGCTACTCCAAGCCCTGTCCTTGCCAGATGTTCCTCTCCATCACTTTACCCCAGCCTCTGTCTTCTTCACTGATAGCTCTCAAACTTAGCAGCCTGCTCCCTTCCATTCTGCTGGGACTCCAGTCCAAGTAGAATGAGGCCAGCCACCTGGAGACTGTTCTCCTTCCCACTGTATATTCCTCCTGGCTCTAGCATTTTTCTGAAGATGGGAAGAAAAGGTCATGCCCAGAAACTGGCAATTCAGCCATTCAGAGCCACTAGAATGGAAGGCAGGCTGGGGTAATGTGCCTAAGAATGGTATGACTCCTCCAGTGGTAATGAAGAATCTAAGGATCTGCTATTCTTGAAAGATCTCAGCTGAACCTGCTTATCCTTTTTGCTTTACTGGGAGAGTTTACCCACCAGGTCCTGCATCACACCCACCTATCTGTCTGCTGAGTTGGACTCCTCCCCTTCAGTGCTCCCTCAGATAAAGCTAAACTGAGAAGGATGAGGAGATAGATGACCTAAAGCATCTGATTGCCCTCCATTGTTCCTGCCACAACAACTTCAGCAAACCTACTTTGTCTGCTTTTGGCAAGCTGAATTATGAATTCTCTGTTTTTGGATTTGCCCTGAGGTTTGGACTTCACTGAGAAGCTGTGTCTTGGGGAAGAATGCTGGATATCTTGCTAGGCTAGGGCTGAAAAGCCTCCAGCAAGGGTGGATCCAAACAAATGGGCTGCCTAATGAGTTTCTTAACCAGTGGGAAAAATAAGTACCATAAGCACCTGGGAACTACACTGGAAGAAGCCATTTGGGGTGGCCAGTGTATAAAGGAGATGGGGATGGAGTTCAGGATTCTAATCTCCTGAGCTAGTAACTCAAAACTACCTTCACAGACAAGTAGTGCTGAAATCTCAGTTGTTTGAGGAAGATAGTAAAGATAGCTTTTGTAGTAAAGATAATCTTAGCATATATAATCATGTGGCAAATTCGTAATTTAGTAACTCCCTTTCCCGCCCACCCCCTCCCAGTAATAACACTATCCCTTTGCCACTTCTTATGCCATAGAGACTAAAGAACTATGATATTCTACAAATCCTTGAGCTTACTTAATAGAAGATGGACCCATTTGGGAATCAACCATCATTTTGTTTCTAAGTGATACTGTGAACTATACATTTTTGCTCTGTGTCATTTGGTCCATTACCAGATCTTGCCAGGCAGTTTCTTTGAGTGTTATCCTGGAGGGTTGGGGAAGATAAAGTGGAAGTTACTTTAAAATGGACATTTGCTGGTAGGTCATACACTAGATCTTTATTTGAGAAAGATGCTCAGCATTATATTCAGTAAGTATTTGATTGATTAGAAAGAGAAAAAAATTCTGCCAGTCAGGTTCATTTTGTTGCTTTTTCTAATTTGGGATGTTTTAGACTGAGCCAAGGAAAGCAGGAATTTGGGGGTTTGTCTTGGTTTTTTGGTTTGGTGGAGGTTTTTTTGGTTTTGTGTTGTTTTGTCTTAAAACATTCCCCGCTGCATGGTCTTGTTTCTTATTTCATTTCCATAGGGCCAATGGTTTCTCTTCATTTATTTAATGCCTGTTTCTTTCAGATTGTTTTCCTATTTTCTATTTCATTCCTTATTCTTCCCTACCACCCTTTTTGTTGTCTAACTAGTAATTAACCCTTGTTTTGTATTCTCTCCTTTAACTGTGTTTGAACCATCTGTGACTAACTTGTTCCAAGGCCATTTGTGATCTTTCCCTCTCCACCCTCAACCCCCATATGATTTGGAGACCTGGAAACATTTGTGGATATGGGGTTTAAATCATTACAAATGGCTTTCTTCCTGTACTTGTGCACAAATTGTTTATTATTGTTTTACTAAATTGACTTTTAACATTGTCCGTTAATTTTTGTTTCCCACTGAATTTTGCTTTCCTGGCTCTGAATATTTTTATTGCTTATTTTCATACAAAGTTGTTCCTTAATTATGTTTGGTCTGGTATGATTTTTTTCTCATTTTTTTTTCTCCCTGCGGGGAGCCCTTTCCCCCTTTCCATAAATTATTGGTTCCTGTGTGGCTGTCCCATATTCTGCAAATACATCTCTCCTCTTCTGGCTTGTCCCACCCACAATAATCCTGCAGGGTTTTACGGATTGGATGAATCAGACCTTGACAAGGTCTTCCACTTGCCCACTACTACTTTCATTGGGGGAAAGGAATCTGCTCTTCCACTGCGAGAGATCATCCGTCGGCTAGAGGTAAGAGGCATAAGACTACGGGGTGGGGGGTGGGGGGGAGACAGCTGGGTGGCTGAGTAGTGGATTGAGAGTCAGGCCCAGAGATGGGAGGTTCTGGGTTCAAATCTAGCCTCAGACACTTCCTAGCTGTGTGATCCTGGGCAAGTCACTTAACCCCCATTACCTAGCCCTTACCATTCTTCTGCCTTAGAACCAATACCCAGTATTGATTCTAAGATGGAAGGTAAGGGTTCAGGGGGGTGGGGGGCAGAATAAGACTACAAGTACGAAACACACCAGGTAAGATGGTGTCAGCAACAGGATCTCCAGGCCAGAATTATTCTTGATCCTCTTTAAAAAAACAAAACATAAAGGCATAAGAACTCCTCTGAGCCCTTCATAAGCTGCAGGTAGAGTTCTGGTTTCCCTCTGTCAGCTTTGGGGGAACACTTCACTGGTAGGAGAGGCTTCCGTCAGATCATAAGATCACATTCTAGCTATATGACCATAGGCAGCCTCAGTGTCCTAGGCAAACTCTCCCAGCTTCTGAGGTACACGTGAGTTATTACTATGCATTAGTGGTGGAGGTTTCTCCACTGGGAATTCCTTAACACTAATGAAATCACAAGTTCAGACCAAAGAAGTTTGTCCTGCATAGATAAGTCTATGTGAGTATATGACTATATGGAGGTGTTGTTTTTTAAAATACTTAGTCATGGTGGTATTCTTCTAACTTCTATCTACATCTTTTAGAATATACCTTTCTATGTTTCAGATTTTTCATTGTAAGTTTTACTTTATTACAATGCTAAATTTTTTATGTGCTGCCTTCCACTATATATGTAATATGTTTCTCTACTCACAACTTAAAAAAATTAAAGGCAGTATTGCTACATGAATCTCTGGGCTTTGCTGCATTAGCCAGAAAAGTTGAGAACCAACCTTGGGGACTGTCCTTACCTTTTTTAGATTCTGAAATTCTTTTTTGTTTTTTTGTTTTTTTAAACCCTCACCTTCCGCCTTGTAGTCCATACTGTGTATTGGTTCCAAGGCAGAAGAATGGTAAGGGTAGGCAATGGGGGTCAAGTGACTTGCCCAGGGTCACCCAGCTGGGAAGTGTCTGAGGCCAGATTTGAACCTAGGACCTCCCGTCTCTAGGCCTGGCTCTCAATCTACTGAGCTACCCAGCTGCCCCTGTCCCACCTTTTTTAGACCGGAGATTGAAATAAGATTAGAAAGAAACTGGTTGATTCAAGCCTCCCCCAATTTATCCCATTTTCATAACAAAATTCAAGAGTAGCAAATCATTTCCAGAATGTTTAACCTGATAGTTCCCTTTGCATTTATATTTTTTCAGGGATAGAATTCAGATTTTGTCACTATAATTCTAAGGGTAAGAGAAACTTCAGACTTGATTTAGTTCTAGATATGCCAGTAATATAGTCTTTAACAAGAACACACCCATACATACTAAATCACCTACAGCTAAACAGCTGAGTCCTAGAGAGACTCAATTATCAGATGATAAATATTAAATCAAAGAACTAAAAATTCATCATGTTGTAAATTACAGCTCACGTTGATGAGCCTGTGGAAAACTATGAATTCTATGATGCATGAAGAGAGCTATTGATAAAACTTGACAAGAATTTCCCTTTCTTTCTGGTCAATTAAAATGAAGGAGTTAGACTAGATGATTTTTATGGTCTCTTCCAACTCTAAGAACTTATACTAAGGTGCTTAAAACTATTTCATCATTGCCTTAGTAACTGCTTAATAAATGCTTTTTGAATTGAATTCATTTATATGACTCAGGGACTAGCAAAATGCTCACTTTGACCTTAAAAGGACTGTAGACCATAGGAGGATAGGGAAAGGAGGAGAGATTAACTAGTTACTATACCTTCTCCTGATGGCAGATAGGGCCCCTTCCAGTCCCTGCAAGTGTGCTGAAGAAGGCATTGTGCCACCCAGGTGAATTTTCAACATTGTTGCCCCTAACCCGTCCACTCCCTCAGCCTTCCTCCACTTGTTCTCTCCCCTTCTTTAGTAGATGTGCTTCTATCTTATCAATAAGACCTCTTAGCATTCTCCCTCCTGTTTTTTTTTTTTCTCTCTCTTCCTTCTCTTTTCTCCACACCCCGCCACTGTTATACCCACAATGTCTGTGTAGATCTTTCTCTCTTTATGTCTAGAGCCGAAACTTTTGTAGGGAGATGTGGAACACAAATGTTTAGACTATGGTGTATATACAGTGTTAGATCTGATATTATACTTAAGGATTGCACATATGCCTTGTATTCAGCCTACCAGCATTTTAAGAAAGAAAGAAATTCCTAATGTGATGTAATTCTATATCAAAGTCATGGTAAATGGTAAGAGGCAAGAGTATGATCTATAAAACCATGACATGGAAATATAAAGGTATTTAACCCAGTTGGTAAAGTAACCTAAAATCCAGAGTTCAAATCTAGCTTCAGACACTTAATAGCTATGTGACCCTGGGAAAGTCACTTCACCTTCTTTGCCTCAGTTTCCTCATCTGTAAAATGAACTGGAGAAGGAAATGGCAAACTATTCCAGTGTCTATGCCAAGAAAATCCCAAATGGGGACACAAAGATTTGGACACAAGTGAATAACGACAACAAAAATAAAATATTTTAAAAGAAAAAAAGTAATAAAATCAGAGGACCTGGGTTTAAATCTTAGCCCTGGCCATTTAACTCTGACATTAGGCAAGTTCTTCATCCTTCCAGGCAATATGCATCTGTAAAAATGAAGGACTTGAGGGCAGCTAGGCAGCTTAGTGAATAGAGAGCCAGGTCTATAGATGGCAGGTCCTCAGTTCAAATGTGGCCTCAGATAATTCCTAGCTGGGTGACCCTGGGCAAGTCACAACCCCCATTGTCTAGCCCTTACTGCATTTCTGCCTTGGAACAGTACTTTGTATTAATTCTAAGATAGAACATAATAGTTTTCATTTTACCATCTCTAAAGTCATTTTCATGCCTAACTTAAACCCTGTCATGATCTTTTCCCTGATTCTAACCAGTGCAGCACACTATATGGTTGAATGGTTCTTTTGCCTTTGAATATATGGGGCATGATGGGAATATATTTTGCATGATTAAATATATATATAACCCAGATCAAGTTGCTTGCCATCTTGGGGGAAGTATAATTTGGATCTTATGAGTTCAGAGAGTATGGGTAGAAGATTATTGTTTCAGGAGGCAGCTAGGTGGCTCAGTGGTTTAAGAGCCAGGCCTAGAGATGGGAGGTCCTGGGTTCAAATGTGGCCTCAGACACTTCCTAGCTGTGTGACCCTGGGCAAGTCACTTAACCCCCATTGCCTAGCCCTTACTGCTCTTCTGCTTTGGAACCAATATTTAATATTTATTCTAAGATAGAAGGTAAGGGTTTGGAAAAAAGAAAGAAGAAAGGAAGGCAAAAAAGAAAGAAGAGAACATTTTTATGTAGTCAGGAAAATAAAAAATATGTATACATATAGATAATATGTGTGTGTACATAGACACACACACACACACACACACACATATATGGCATGAAATCTTCCATTAATGATGCCAAAGAAGCTGATTTCCTAGGGATGGAAATCCTTGGAGAATTGCACAGCACCTGAGGTTAACATAATATGTTCTTTCTACTATAACTATAGCTGCTGAGGAAGATTTTTTGAAATGTGCTAACTATTGCACATAAGTGGTCTTGGCACGAAAGCCAGGAGCCACAGAATAGAAATGAAAGGTTCTGCCTGCCTCTTTTCACTTCCCATTTGAATCTCCCAACACTTAATTTGAGCCCCTGCAGGTATTTGATTGCCAAGTTTAGGGAAAGGGAGTTGGCCCTATCTTTGACAATGCTCTTCCTTTTGTTCCCCTTAGGTCACTCTCATGGTACCAGAGAAAGGAGGATACATGTTAGAAAGTTGGCCACCATTGTTTTTTTGTTTGTTTGCTTGTTTGTTTTTAACCCTTCCATCTTAGAATCAATACTGTGTATTGGTTTTAAGACAGAAGAGTGTTAAGGGCTAGTCATTGAGGGTTAAGTGAGTTACCCAGGGTCACACAGCTAGGAATTATCTGAGGCCAGATTACTGCCATGCTTCTATCCAACATAGCAGTCTCTATACTTTGTCCTCAGCTAAAAGACCTCTAAATACTCTTCTTTCTGTAGATGGCTTATTGCCAGCATATTGGAGTGGAATTCATGTTTATCAATGACCTGGAGCAGTGCCAGTGGATCAGACAGAAATTTGAGACTCCAGGCATCATGCAGTTCACAAATGAGGAGAAACGCACTCTACTAGCAAGACTGGTTCGATCAACCAGGTATACATGTCTGGTATAATATTAGAAGTTGAAACTCTAAAGATATTTCCCAGCATGTATCCTCAATATGCAGGCCTTTCAAAAGAATATATTTCCACCTAAATGCATATTCTGAAACCTCTAAGTCCAACTTTCAATCATTGAGGACATAGAGTCCATAACTTCACTTGAAATTATTGTTAGGAGAGGAATATTTTCTCAAACCTAGGCTTTAATATGCTTTAAAAATAGAGATAAATAATATCCCACAGAAGTAGGAGGATGTTTATGAGTTATAGGGAATCCCTAGAAATCTGGAGCAGTAATGGTGGGGAAAAACAAAAGGAAGAATGTAGAAGGGATGATAACACTTGAATGGGTGAGACAGCCTCCCCTAAGCCCCAGCCACCCAATTTCTGCATTTATCTGCCACCTCACAAAGTAGAAATTCAGACTATCCACAAACAAGAGCATAAAAATGTTGGTGTGAAAGAAGAGTCATTTTTACACTTAAGTCATCCAGCTCTGGCGTTCTCTAACTGTTCAGATCTTTTTTCTGAATAATCAGAAAAGCCTAATGTGTTAGTCTGTGCCATTCTTAAGAAGCTATCTGCAAGTTCAAATGGGTTCTTGTCTCCAGGTTTGAAGAATTCCTGCAACGAAAGTGGTCATCTGAGAAACGATTTGGCTTGGAAGGTTGTGAGGTACTGATACCAGCTCTGAAGACTATAATTGACAAGTCAAGTGAAAATGGAGTGGATTATGTGATAATGGGAATGCCACACAGGTAAATTGAGCAGAAAAAATGCCATTGGATTCTTTATAGGCTGTGTCTGTGCCACTTAAAAGTTGCCTGTTGTGGGAATAAAAAGGAGTAAAAGAGGAATTCTCTGTCATTTAGTTTTCAAGTCCAATACCTATTCTTTATTATCATTGATGAGGGAGTGATCCAGCATCTTACCAAAAAAATGGTCCTTTTCTATTTTGATTTTCATTACAGGACTTCCATTTTTGTGCTTACAGGAGAATGCCCTTTGTATAGAATATCCTTGTGTCTTTTTGGCTTTTGGAGAATAACCCAAGTATTTTCACAAAATTTCTCAGTTTGGTTGGTTATTATAGAATACCCCTGATTTTGCCTAGCTTTTAGTGTCTTAATGTTACAAGTGCCATCCCTATCATGATTTCTATTAAGGATGCTTGCTATGATCGTGGGATTAGGACTTTGGAGCCCAGAGCTTTCCCAAGGTTGCTAGTGACGCAACCAGGCAGAGCTGGCTGGGCCTCTGACTCTTAATTCCACTGTACCATAACATAAAGATTGAGATTAGTAGTTAATGTCTCTCAGGAGTGGAGTTTGAATGATAGGGAATGGGCAGAAACCATGAGCAGCAGCATTGCAGGAGGCCAAAAAAGCATCTGGAGACAAATAACTCCTGCATGGGTGGGTGGAAGGTAGAAAACCTCAGCCTGAGACAGGATTCTTTACACCTACCCCTGAACAAAGTAGAAATTTGAGCTTCCAGGAGACCAGTGACTCAGTGTTCTTTCAGACAGCCCCCCAGTAGTTATTATGCCCGTGCCACCAAATGAGGAGTGGTGGTGTGCCATGAGTGCTTGGTCGGGGAAGAGGGATTATCACTGGACTCAGAGACATCAGTGCAGGTCTGCTGATCCCATCTTGTCTGTGTGTGACACAGAGGGCGCCTGAATGTGCTTGCAAATGTGATCAGGAAGGAACTGGAACAGATTTTCTGTCAATTCGATTCAAAATTGGAGGCGGCTGATGAGGTGAGTCACTTGTCCTGCTTTCTCTGGAGCTTGGCATCTACTGAATTTAACAGCACTTACTCCTTAGGACTGTTGCAGAGGTTTCTTGGGGCCTGATTTATAGAATTACTCCTACCCACTATGGCTGGGTCACCAACCTGTTCAGTTTGTGGAGGTTTCTCTAAGGGAAAGTACATGAAGGATTCTGGTTTCCAGGTGGTGAATGTGGTTTAGTCTTTAAAACACTACTTGCTCACCTTTCCCTTGAAACTGTTTTGGCCAATCCCTAACATCATATCTGTCAACTTGTCCCTAGAAATGAATGCTAGCAGACCAGAACATATTACCCTTTGATACCTATACCAGGGTTTACCAGCCCTGCAGCTAAGACCTTAGGCCAGCACCCCTTTGATGTGGAGCAGTAGTGTTGAACTCAAATAGAAAGAGGTCTCTGAGAAAAACTACCAATTAACATCATACCTTCTTTCTTAGAATCCATGCTAGGTATCTGTCCAAGGCAGAAGAGTGGTAAGGGCTAGGCAGTGGGGGTTAAGTAACTTGTCCAGGGTCACACAGATAGGAAGTGTCTGAGGTCATATTTGAACACAGGATCTCCCATCTCTAGTCCTGGCTCTCATTCCACTGAGTCCCCCAGCTGCCCCCAGCTGTTTTAATCTGGTTCAACCACACTTGCCAATACTATGAGTTTGACACTTCTGATGTAGTGGATCTGTATTCTGTAGTGACTTAGGGACGTTTTCTATTCTCATCTTGTTTAGCCAGACACTGATTGAGAAGGTTCCTAGACAAAATATTTTGCCTCTGTTTCTTGTTTCTAGTTGAGTTTGACACCATTGCTGTAGCGGAATGAAAGATTGAGTGAGAAAGAGGATTTGAACAGCTACTTTCTGGACACTAAAACAATTTCACCTTCCCCGGCCACAAAAGTGTGACTTTTGTTCTGCCAAATATGCTAACACATTGTTGTATCTAGGGTTCTGGAGATGTGAAGTATCACTTGGGCATGTATCACCGGAGGATTAACCGAGTAACAGACAGAAATATCACACTGTCGTTGGTGGCCAACCCATCTCACCTGGAGGCTGCTGACCCAGTGGTTATGGGAAAAACCAAAGCTGAGCAATTTTATTGTGGGGATACTGAAGGAAAGAAGGTGAGATTTCTTAGAGAGTGATAATTGGAAATATGATTGACAGAGCCACATAGGCTCAGGGTGCCATCTCTTCTGTGTCTCATGGAACAAAGAACTCTCTGGATGACATTTTTTTCTCCCTAGAAATGACTTGAAGCTTATCAAACATTTATTAGCACTTGAAAATTTTTGAATCTCAGGAATTGAATTCCCAGACCATGACCAAATAAGAATAACTATCCCAGGTTAGCTACTTCATCCCAAAGTGACAGCCTTCCAAAAAAAATGGGCTGCTGTTCTCTTTTGTATACTGACTCTAGAGCAGTGATGGGCAAACTATGGCCTGAGGGCCAAATGCGGCCCCCTGAAATGTTCTATCCAGTAGAGGACATTATTCCTAATCTGACAAAAACAATGAGTAGGATACAATACAATGAAACTTCGAAAGAGTTGCCTTAGAAACAGACTGAGAGATGAGCATTCCCTTTCCTTTGGACCCCTCTTTAAAAAGTTTGCCCATCACTGGTCTAGAGAATAACAACATAAAGCACTTTAAAGATTACAAAGCTCTTTATAATTTGAGCTTCATCATAACTCTTTGATATTATTATCAAATAATATATTTGATATATATAAATAGTATATTATATTATCCCCTAATTTACAGATGGAGAAGGCGAGGTTCAGAGAAAGAAGAAGATTCATTCATAGTGTGTACACTCCCATTTCCTCCTCTTTTTTCTCTCTCTCTCCTTTTTCCTTTTCCTTTCTTTTTCCCTCTACTTTTCCCTCCCCCCTTACACACATATCCCTGAAAACTTAACTACTTCTTTTACTGGAGAGAAAAAACTCAAAGAAGGTAGTAGCCGCTAATGGGGCTTGATGAGGAAATATAAAAACTATTCAGGCCTATTGTATGAGAAGAGAATAAATTTTCTTGATATCAAAAAAATAGTATGATTTTATACTGGGCCTTGAAAAATGAATAGTATTTAAATAAAAATAAAAGGACTTTACAGGGGAAAGAGTTGAGAGAGCATGAACAGAGGTGATATATGGGGGCAAGACAGCAAAGAAGCCAGCCAAACTAAAACAGAAGACTCCTCTTAGGAAGTGGGATTATTAGTTTGAGAAGGTAGACTCAGGTTATAAAAAATCTCATGCCACATTAAGGAACTAGGAGTTTACCTGACAGAACTATAGAGAATTCTAGGTTCTTTTTTTTTCTTCTTCTTCCTAACTGGAGTAGTTTGCCATTTCCTTCTCCAGCTCATTTTCTAGATGAGGAAACTGAGGCAAACAGGGTTAATTGACTTGCCTAGGGTCATCCAGCCAGTGTCTGAGGCCAGATTTGAACTCAGGAAAATAAGTCTTCCTGACTCCAGGCCCAGCACTCTATCTACTATACCATTTAGCTGCCCCTATAAGTTCTTGAGAGTCATTCATTCAGTAAATATTTAACTACTTACGATGTGCAAGGCTCAGTGCTTAGCAGTGTCAGAGTAGAAAGACAATAAAATGTGGTTACACCACTAGTAAGTTCATACTGTGTCTGAAGTAGAATTTGAACCCAGGTCTTTCTGTCTCCAGAGAAATTGCTATTTCCACTGTACCATACATACAAAATAATTTTCAGAGGTTATGGAAGAGGAGAACTGATGAAAGAACAGTAAAAGGTAATATGTAAAGCTTGGTTTCATTGAAACGAATGACCATAGGATCATTACTGTGAGGGATGGAAAATGAAACTAGAACATGGGCTTGCCTGGACATAGTACAGGGTCTTTTTTTTTTTTTTTTTAAACCCTTACCTTCCATCTTAGAATTAATACTTTGTATTTGTCCTAAGGCAGAAGAGAGGTAAGGGCTCGGTAATGGGGCTTAAGTGACTTACCCAGAGTCACACAGCTGGGAAGTGTCTGAGGCCACATTTGAACCCAGGACCTCCCATCTCTGGGCCTGGCTCTCAATCCACTGAGCCACCTAGCTGCCCCTTCAAGGTACATTTCTCAAAATGTAAAGAAATGGATTCAACTTGCATTAGAGTAGAGCTACCTCAGGAGCTTCCCTTTGAGCCTGGCTAGTCTGGAGGACTTTTGAATAGAGATAAATTCTGTCTGTCTTCCCCTATGGCCAGAGAATTTCCTCTGACCTTTGAGTTCCCTGGCATATTGACTACAGGATGTTCTTGCCCATCATCTTTGGGGCTGAGCAGCAGAGGGAGGCAAGATGTTATAAAATCTTCTTTGAAAAAAAAGAAAAAGCATAATTGGAAAAAGTACATTGCCTTGTCTTTCTTAGAATCAGGCAGGAAATTCTCCCTGATCCATTCCTGTACCCCTGAAGCATAATGAGATTGTGAGCAACACACAGTAGAAGATGGACAAAGAATAAATACTTCAAAATCATCTATCTACTCTAAATAGAAAATAAATTTCCATGTATACTCTAGCAAATATCTTCATCTTTCATTTAATTAGCAGGCACTCATTAAGCATCTACCATTTATCAGGGGTACAAAGACAAAAGAAAACTTGTCCATCCATCCATCCATCCACTCCACCCCCAACACCCAACACCCAACACCATCACCCACCCTACTCATCCCCACTTAGGGAGCATACATTTACCTAATTTTGGTTAATGATTTGGGGCCTGGGCAAATGACACTATATTTTGCAGATGGAGACCCATAGGTTTCTCTCCTAAGAAATTCTAGGGGACCCAGAGAGGCTATCGGTTTTATTCCTATCTCATAAATTTAGAAGTAGAAGGGTCAGCTGATCCAAACTCCTCATTTTATAGGAGAGGGAAAAAAATTAGAGGTGAGGTAACTTGGCAAAGTTCACAAAGTTGTAAGTAGTAAAACCAAGACTTGACCCAGGTTCCCTACATACATGAAGGTTCAGGATGCGAGGGGGTGTGCAGGGTGTGGAAGACATACAAGGAAATGACCTTTGTGCAAAAACAAAGAACATCATCACTAAAACTTTAAAGAGAACAATCCTGGAGAATTAGAGTTTGAATCATTTATGTCAATAGCAACTATTGCTGCCTTCCCTCCATTCCCTTCTCTCTGCACTTCCTCTTCCAATTGAGTTACCTGCTCTTCTCCTCCAGGCATAAGTGGCTGCACACTCCTGCCTCACCTCCTACCCTGCCTGTAGCCCCTTTTTAGTAGCTACTGCTCTGTATCTACCAGAGAATTTAGGGTTTTTTACAGTTAAGAAATCTGAAACCTGGGGTATGTCTGTTACATAATGCCACCCAGTACACTTGAAAGATTACGTAACCTTGTGCAGGATTTGTGAGTCCTGACCAAATTTGGCTCAGTGTTTATACAGCCTGGGGGATTTTTATTATCTGAAGACATTTCTCAAATGCCAGAATGTAGCAAACACAGACACAGCTCATGCCCAGTGGACCACAGTGTGAGACCTGATGCTAAATAAATCCTTAGAGAGTGGACAGCTACCATCAGATTTACATGTGTGGTATGTAATTACATCTTTTCATCCTGTTTATCATGTCCCTGAGCCTGCAATTATAGCCACTTACTGTGTGGGGAGCCACAGTAATGACAAATGAGTTACTGATGTTTGAGCACTGAAGCATGACGAGAGAACCAAGAAAAGGTCATGAAGAACGCTGAGATCTAGCATTAAGGTGTTATCAGGCTACCAGAATATTGAGATATGAGACTAGAGCTCAAAATGAAGTAGATAGCTATCCCTGAAAAATAGAGGCCAACATCTTTGGAGTGAAAGAAATAGAAATGAAAACTTCAAATGTAAAATCTCATATTGATGACCTTTTAGAGTGATTTTAGCCATCTACAAAATAGGCATTGTGTCCCAAAGCCTGTGAAAGGGTCTGTTTAAAGAATTCAGGGAAGGCTTTTTGGTATCTGAGTTTGTCTTTATAGCATGAGTAGGATTTCAGTAAGCTAGGGGAGTGGAAGGAGAGAGGCAGGATCCTTCCAGGCATAAGGGCTTGATATGTCACTGTTGACACTTGTACCCATTGGTTACCTTCCCAAGCTAACTTTTTTGTATTTGAGTGTGACACTGTTTTTGGTTCAGACCTGTTGGCCAAATCTTTGATTTCATCAATAGGGGGGATTCTCATCATGAAAACTCTTCACCAGTGTAAATCAGCAACTTGGTCTTAACTTATGGTTTTAGAGTTTGGAACACTGAAGGGTTAAATGATGTGATTATATAACTAGTGTGTGTCAGAGGCAGAATTCAAAACCAGGTCATCCTGATGCCAAAGTCAACTCTTTATTCATTCATTACATTGCTTCTTGTCAACTTGGTTAACTTCTCTGGATCCTTTACCCATCAAATATGTTTTTTTCTAATCCAACAAAATCTAAATTCACTGCCTAAAAAATTCCATATTCACCCTTACTATCCTTTTAGAGTTTTGGTGCTAAAGGGAAGAATTTTTCATCTGGATTTCTTAGAATCTCTCAATTCACTATTACCTCTTTTTTTCTCCTATATCTCTAGGTAATGTCCATCCTTCTACATGGAGATGCTGCATTTGCTGGACAGGGTATTGTGTATGAGACTTTCCACTTGAGTGACCTTCCCTCCTACACTACACATGGCACTGTACACGTTGTCGTTAACAATCAGGTAACATGAATTTTTCCTATCTAACCCTTAAAGTTTATAAACCTTCCTGGAAAATCTAGCTATGTTCCCTGGCATAGGTAATCTGACTGCTCTAAAATAATATAATAATAATAAAGGAAATTTCCACAGATTTATCTCAGTTCCAAAACCGTTGCTTACTCCACTTGGGGACCTGTAATAGGAGCTAGCAGTGGCCTGAAGTCAGAAATGAGACATGACAGGATTCCTTCCCTTATAGAGTTATTAACTTAAGTGGGGAACATAACATTAAGAACTCGTGCCTATTGCAAAACCATATATAATAACTGAGTAAGAAGTGTTCTATGGAGAAATGAAAATGAGTCAAAAAGACAAAGACAAAGCACCTAGAAAGCCTTGTTGGAGTGATTTTGAGGGCACAAAGGATTAATTTTCAAGATAGCTTAAAGAGGGGAGGACCACTGAGTGATTGGGGGTAGAAATCACTCACGGTGTCACTCCCCCAAAACAGAACCAAAATAATTTGTTATTTAGTCTTGTATGTCAATTTTCTCAACTCTTTAAAACCTTTATAAGAATAATCTAATGGCAGCTAGATAGATAAATGGATAGAAACCCAGACCTAGAGAGGGAAGGTCTTGTGTTCAGATCTATCTGCAAACACTTCTAGCTGTATGACCCTGGGCAAGTCACTTAACCCCAATTGCTAGCCCTTACCACTCTTCTGCCTTGGAACTAATACTTAACATCAATTTTAAGACTGAAGGTAAGAGCTTATTAAAAAAAAAAGAAGAAGAAGAATCTACACATTTGCCAGAGTATCCCTGATAGAAAACAGGAGATGAAGCAGCCTTTAACAGATGATATTCTGCCCATCACATCTTTTCAGTCATACACTTGATTGACAGGTACAAGGAAGGCAAGATTCCACTGTATTTCTTATTGGTTATTTATAATGAACCATTGAATTTAGAAGAGTAGAAGGCTCTTCTCCAAGAAGATGTCTCCCAAGCATATAATAATGACAACAAGAACTAGCATTTATATAATGTGTTAAGTTTTGCAAGGTACTTTTCAAATATTATTTTATTTTAGCTTCACATCAACCCTGGGAGGATACTGCTATCATTATTCCCAGTTCTGTTTATTCTGTTCAATTCATGTCCCACTTTTCATGACCCCATTTGTGGTTTTCTTGGCAAAGATTCTGGAGCGTTTTGGCCCTTTTCTTATATAGCCCATTGGACTGATGAGGAAACTGAGACCAACAGGGTTAAGTGACTTGTCCAGAGTCCCACAGCTTGTAAGTGTCTGAGGCCACATTTGAACCCAGGAAGGTGAATCTTCCTGACTGAAGGCCTAGCACTCTATCCTAGCTGCCCATTCCCAGTTTACAGAGGAGGAAACTGAGACAGAGGTTAAGTGACTTACCTGGATCACATCTAGGAAGTGTCTGAGGCCACATTTGAACTTAGGTCTTCCTAATTCTAGGCCCAGCAATTAACCACCTACTAAAGATAACTTAATCAGGACTCTTTGATGGATGCAATATTAACACTCTTCTGATACCAAACAAGGCATAATACAGGAATGTGCTTACAAAAGGCATTGGCACTATTAGGATATTCAGCTAAAAATCATCAGAAGAGAGATTTTCCTATAGATGCTGAGGTTTTATTTCAGGTGACACAGTACTGATCACATCAAGCTTGGAATGTTACAGAACCTCCTAAATGACACTTAGGTTCAGTCTAACTATACAAAAAGAGAAAAAAGTAGGGGGCTGAAGAATACCTTTTATCCAAACCTCAGTATGCTTTTGCATGGATAAGCCAGTGGAGTTGGTCCATCAGTGCATATCTCTTGGTCAGATATGGCAAATGGACTATGAGCCAAAACTAGAACTGAGTGAGAGAAAAAGAGTGGTCCACATTGCATTTAGGAACTTATGAAGTATTTTCAGTGGTCCTGAGCTGCTCCTAAAAACCCATCCTTTTTATACCAGCATCAGTGATGCTATGTGGCTGTAAATCATGAAATGCCACAGTCTGAAATCATAATTACAGTTGTCCTAAAAGGCAATGGAGGGAGACCTGGTGGGCATAAGGAGGCTGTTGACATAATGTCAACCATGACTTATGAAAAGTGGCATAAGAGGTGTCATCCAAGGAATAAATGATTAGAAGAATAGATAGACTGGTCATATGGCAAGGGTAAAGGGCAACAGACAGGTATAATAAAGGGTAACAGACAGGTTGTCAGGTAATGTTAAAAGACCTAAAGGAAGTCTTTTATAACATTGCATGGGACCTTTACAGAAGATCTGCCCAAGGATGTCAAGAAAGGCTTCTTGGAAGCAGTGGCATCTGAGTTTACCTTTAGAACATAAGTAAGATTTCAACAGGCTGAAAGAATGGAAGGGGAGAGGCAGGGTCATTCAAGGCACAAGGAAGCTCATGAACCATGATAAAATTAGGACAGTGGGATATATATATGTAAAGACTCCAAAATGGCTGGATTCTTCTGTCTGAACTTTTCTCATTGAATTGTGGTGGCTGCAGTTGCACCATTGTAAAAGGCTTTGGCTGATTAAATCTCCATCCAGTAGGGATGAGAAAGCAGAAAGGCTCTAGTTCTGCATGTCCACTGGTGTGACAAGTGGATGTAACAATATAGAATGACTGGACTATGCCCCCTGAACTTCTCTCTTGATTGATTTATAGTGACTGCATTCTCAACCAGAGCTGACTTTTTTTTTCTCATTGAAGAGTTTCTCATCTGCTTTACAGATAAAAATGAATCACATTTCAGTCGGATTGTTTATATCCTTGATAGCTCATCCAGGCCCATTTTCAGGATGTAGCAAGAACATTGTGCTCCATGGAGTGACTTACGTCCTTGAATAATGACAGCCAGACAGGAGGAGAATAAGGACACAAGCTACCTTTAAATATGTCAAAGATATCAGTATATCAAAAGACTTGTGGTTTTGTCAGTATGGGAACTCCTTCTACCAATGCAGATTACAATCTTTATAAATTGTAGTCTTCAAGAGGCAGGTAGATGACTCAGTGGATTGAGTGGTAGGCCTGGAGTCAGACAGACACTTACTAGCTGTGTGTCCATAGACATATCACTTAACCTGTCTGTTTCAGATTCCTCAGCTGTAAAATGGGGATAATAATAGTACCCACCTCCCACTCTTGTGAGAACCAAATGAAATAAAAATTGTTGTG
Organism: Gracilinanus agilis; assembly: GCF_016433145.1. Classification (NCBI taxonomy): domain Eukaryota; kingdom Metazoa; phylum Chordata; class Mammalia; order Didelphimorphia; family Didelphidae; genus Gracilinanus; species Gracilinanus agilis. The sequence continues at coordinate 238,049,966 of NC_058131.1, read as the reverse complement.
CTTAGCACAGTACCTGGCACGTAGTAAGCACTATATAAAAGTTAACTTTTATTATTATTTAAGATTTCTCTGAAACTCAAAGAAGGGTAGAGGGACTTAATCTTTGGTCACCCAGGTAGGAAGAGTAGGTGGGGCAGTATTTGTTTTTTGTTTTTTTAATTTATTTTATTTTATTTAGAGTATTTTTACATGGTTACATGATTCATGTTCTTTCCTTCCCCTCTTCTCCCTTCTGTAGCCAATGACCAATTCAACTGGGTTTTACGTGTATCATTGATCAAGACCTATTTCCATATTATTATTTGCAATAGAGTAATCATTTGGAGTCTACATCCCCAATCATATCCCCATCAAACTATGTGATCAAGGAAATGCTTTTCTTCTGTGTTTCTACTCCCACAGTTCTTTCTCTGGATGTGGATAGCGTTCTTTCTCATAAGTCCCTCAAAATTGTCCTGTATCATTGCATTGCTGGGTGAGGCAGTATTTGAACCCAGGTTTTCCCACCGTTCCATATTGCTTCTCTAATTTCTGATATTCATTCATTGGCATTAGATCCCACAATGATGAGATCACAGAGTCATTTGAATATACAATTCAATAGACATTTCACAAGATCCTAGTTGTAGAGCTCTAAGGAAATGTAGAGGTCATCTAGTTCATCTCTCATTTTAAATGAGGAAAGGGTCCCAGAGACATTCAGTTACTTTCCCAAATGTATAGGGATAGAGATAGTACCTACAGTTCATCTACTATGGCCTTGGATCTAATCAACTGCTACTCAATTGTAATAATATCTCTCTAGCACAGTGGTTCCCAAACTTTTTTGGCCTACTGCCCCCTTTCCAGAAAAAATATTACTTAGCCCCCTGGAAATTAATTTTTTTTAAATTTTAATAGCAATTAATAGGAAAGATAAATGCACCTGTGGCCATCCCCACCCTCCTGGATCGCTGCAGCACCCACCAGGGGACAGTGATGCCCACTTTGGGAATCACTGCTCTAGCAGAATAGTGAAAAAGAAAATTGCCTAAAAAGCAACTTTAGATATTTTGTAATTTCTGTCTTTTGTAAAAACTCCTTCCTTGAGTGATGGGTATTTAAATAAAAACAAAATAAGCCATTCTATGACCTTTGGACACCAATTGATTCTTTAAGAACCTCGGTAGTATTGGTTGGACCTACTTTACAGTGGATATGTTTCTATTCCCAAGAGTAGACCTAGAAGGCAATTTGGGTCTATTGTTCTCCTGCTGGAGATATTCTTTCTTCTATGACTTCTCAGAATTCTGTTCTATCTTCTGTTTAGTGTGGGGATATTGTTCCCAGGGATATAGTTTGTTTAGCCACATTGAGTGTGTGGGTGAAAGTTGTCTGAGAGTCATTGGTGTAAATAAGAACGAGGATGAGCAGGGGTCAGTGTTTAGAAAACCCTCCCTCCCTTCTCCATAGCTCTTTTTGGCATCATCTCAACAACTTTGGCAAGATGGGCCTTTCTCTTTCTACTACAGAAAGACATGCTCAACTGATGATGTTGGCTAATGTTGCAAAATGCAGTTTGAGTAACAGAATTCCAAGGAGCAGGTAGTCCCATAGGAAAGGTGTTATAAATGATCATTTAGCGGCTAAATTAAATTTTAGCCCAATAATGTCATAACTTACTGCAGGGTTTCCTGACTTTACAGTAGGGTTTGGTTACAAGAGAATCCCAATGTTAGTTTGAAATGACTTAAAGTTGAGGGAACCTTATAGTTGGTATGCCTTTAGGGTAGTTTATTACCTCTTAGGTCTGATGTCTGTAGGTTTTATCACCATTGTTCACACCTTTGTAACCTCTGGGTTAGATTATTGTGGTGATGTTGCTGTTCTGAGCCTACCTTAAGCATTGGTAGCAAGATCGTCATTGACTCAAACCTGGACATTTGCCTTTATAGATTGGCTTTACCACAGACCCCCGCATGGCCCGTTCTTCTCCATACCCCACTGATGTGGCTCGTGTGGTGAATGCACCAATTTTCCATGTGAATGCTGATGATCCTGAAGCAGTTATGTATGTGTGCAATGTGGCTGCAGAATGGAGGAGCACTTTTCATAAGGATGTGGTTGTGGATTTGGTAAGTAACCAGCAGGATTTAGTCATTGATGCCATGGACATTAATGCTTTATCTCCTTAAATAAGAGGAAAGAAAGAAGAAAGCTTAGCTTATCTGCTCAACTCAGGATTTTCCCATTATTTAACCTTTGTAAATATTCATCCATTTCAGTGTTAGTAGGGACCTCTGAAGTCATGTGATCCAACCTATTCCAGAATAAGAATTCCCTTTTCTGCCTACTTAGGTGTATTTAGCCTTCCCTTAAAGACCTCTAATGAGGTCTTCCCTTAATGAAGAACCTCTCCAGGCACCCATTCCACCTCCATAGAATTCAAATGGATATTAGGAAATTTTTCCTTACATTAAACCTAAATCTGCCTTTATACAACTACTCCTACTTCTGCCTTTCGGACCCAAACAAAACTGTTCCATATCACAGCCCTTCAAATCTGCTTTAAAGACTGTCATGTCTGTCTCGGTGCTCCCTCCCCAAACACCCATACCTTAGTCTTCACTTCTCCAGATTAAATACTCTTAAATTAACTTGGCCATTCTCTGATTTTGCCAGGTTCACTAGCCTCCAAGTTTACAGACTGTTTTCTATTCCTTCCTGGCACACACACATTAGTGCCAAGTCATCTTGCTATTTCTGACTAACAGAACTATTGTTGAAGGGATGGCAAAGAGCTAATTAATGATACTGTCCTTTTCCTTTCAATTAACTGTTATTTTCTACCAAGCATGTTATCTTCTCTTTTTTAAAATAAGTTTTTGAGAACAGCTGGGTAGCTCAGTGGATTGAGAGTCAGGCCTAGAGGAAAGGCCCTAGGTTCAAATCTGGCCTCAGACATTTCCTAGCTGTGTGGCCCTGGGCAAGTCACTTAACCCCCATTGCCTAACCCTTATTGCTCTTTTGCCTTGGAACCAATACATAGTATTGATTCTAAGGTGGAAGGTAAGTTTTTTTAAATAAGTTTTTATTAATATTTTCTATTTCTTATGTCACCACAGTATCCCATGGATCCCTTCTCCTTACCTAACCTAAGAACCATCTCATTTGACAAATGGTATTTTTTAGAGAGAGGGGAAAAATCAAGTCCAAAAACATAGTACAGTGCATTTGTGTACCTCCCATCTCCTCGAAGGGATCCTACTGAATCTTTATAATTTTGTAAAATTTACTTATGATCTTTATAGTATGTTGTCATTCTTTTCATTTATATTGTTGTAATTACTGTGTATGCTGTTTTCTTTGCTTACTTCACTATACATCAGTTTATATAGATCTTTCCCTGCTTCTTTGTCTTCACACACATCATTTCTAGATCACACTAATATTCTGTTACGTTCATGTACCACAATTTTTTTTTTTTGCCTAGTTAATGGCATCTATTTTGTTTCTAGTTCTTAACACAAAAAGTGCTACTATAAATATTTGGGCTCATATGGGGACTTTTTTCTTATTGATATGTAAGCCTAGTAATGGATTTTCTGGTTCTTAGGGAAGGGACATGATAGTCCCTTTACTTGCATAATTCCAAATTGCTTTCCAAAATGGTCATACCATTTTATAGCTCCACCAACAATGTATTGGCATCCTCACTTTCCACAACTCCTCCAAAATTGACTTGCTATTTTTTGTCCCCCTTTTCTCTTTAAGAAGAGGGAGAGATATTATCTTAATTGAGGAAAACAAACCACCAGGTTTAATGACTTGCGAAAGGTTATCTAGTAATATTGGAACTAAAATTAGGATCTCCTGAGTCCCAGCCCAGTGTGTTTTTTGCTAAGACTTCACTGCTTCCCAAACATGACTAGAGAGTTTAGTTTTCTAATACTTCTTTCCTTTGCCATGTAGGTATGTTACCGACGTAATGGTCACAATGAAATGGATGAACCGATGTTCACTCAGCCCCTCATGTACAAGCAGATCAGAAAACAGAAACCTGTGTTGCAGAAATATGCCGAGACTTTGGTCTCCCAGGGAGTGGTCAATCAGCCTGAATATGAGGTACAATCACTTGGGCCATCCTATCTACCCCCATTGAATTCTGTCAGAGTTCAGTACCTAAACCCTGGACAGGAAGAAAAACAGAGGTTGCCACCATAGGACTGATTTTTGAGAACTACTCCATGGGAATCCAGCACAATCACAAACACAGTAGAGTAGTCTCCTCACAGTAGAGGAGACAGATTTAAGGGAGGCATATCAGTTCATTGTAGTTGTGTCTTAAGTACTGAGATTACAAATGTAGTTTATTGGATTGCTTGTGCTAGTCTAGGAATTCTCTTCATTCACCCACTATTTATCAAGCTCCTGGGCATTATGTTAAATACTGAGAGATATTTAAGAAAAGACTCTGGGTGGCTCAGTGAATAGAGAGCCAGGCCTAGAGTCAGGAGGTCCTAGATTCCAAGCTAACCTCAGATATTTCCTAACTGTGACCCTGGGCAAGTCACTTAATCCCCATTGCCTAGCCCTTACTACTCTTCTGCCTTGGAACCAATGCTAAGTATCAAGTCAAAGACAGAAGATAAGGGTTTTTTTGTTGTTGTTTTAAAGACAATCTTCATCCTCAAGTAGCTTATACTCTAGTAGGGGAAATTGAAAATGTATACAATATCTGTAAAACAATATAAAGTGTGATTTTAAAGTGTCACTTCCTTGCTTAAGATGTTTTCTTTTGCCTGGAGGATGAAATATAATCCCCTCTGTTTGTTTAACTGCAACCTGACTTTCAAGACTGATAACTCCTCACTACCCCCAAGCATCCTCTGCTTTGGCCAGTTGACCTACTTGATGTTCTACATATATGACATTCCCATCTCCATTCCTTTGCACAGGCTTTCCCTTCTGCCAGGAATGTTCTCCATCTTGGAAACCCTAGCTTCTTTCAGTGCTCCATTTAAGTGCTTCTTCCTACAAGAGATCTTTCCAGATATCTCTTAGTTGTTAGTGGATCCTTTTCCTCCTACTGTACTGTTCCCCCCTCCCCCCCAAAAAAAATAAACAACCTTCTATTTATTTTTATTCCCATGTTATTTGCCCCCAGGTGAATATAAGCTCCTTGAGTATAGGGACTGTCCTTTTTTTGTCTTTGTATTCCCACTGCCTCACACAATGAATGAATTTTGAGTTGAATTGAACAAGTACATTAAAAAAAGACAGTGTAAGAGTTCAAAGGAAAGAGATCACTTTACAAAAGAAATGAACTCAACCATTGTTTCATGGGAGGGGAAGGGGTTGTGTTTTGTAGATAAGGTAAAGGGGCATCTGCATGTGTACCATGAAGAGTCACATGCTGGAGACAAGTAAACAGGTTTACCTGGTTGGCCTCCAAACAAGCTGATTATGAGAACAATTAAAGGCTCCAATTCAGTAGGAGAAACATTAGTTTTTCTATCATTCCAGAAGAAAATGGAGGTTGCTGAATACTTTAAGGGGTGGGCAGGCAGTAAACAGTACTGGAAGACAGTAATACCTAGTATAATATTTTTGTTGTTCATTTATTTCCTACTCTTCCAAATGACCCCATTTGGAATTTTCTCAGCAAGGATAGTAGAGCAATTAGCTAGTTCCTTTTGCAGTTTGTTTTATAGATGAGGAAACTGAGGCACACAAGGTTAAGTTCAGGGTCTTTTTTTTTTTTTTCTTCAAAAAAAGTCACACAGCTAGAAAGTGGCTAGGGCCATGTTTGAACTTAGGTCTTCCTGACTGTAGGCCCAGTGCTCTATCCAGTCAATGAATACAGCTGGGAGAATCTCCAGACTTCTTAGGCTTTCGATCTAATAAAACCTTGAAGGGAGCTAAGATTTGAAGAAGTAGAGTTGAGAAGACCGTACTTTCCAAACATGAGGGTAAACCTTTGCAAAGATATGGAGGCAAGAAATGGAATGTTGTATATAGGTAACTGTAGAGGAAATGAATCATGTGAAATAAGTCTGGAAAGATTGTCAGACTGTGAAGGGTTTTAAATAGCCAATAGAGCAACTCATACTGAAATAAAAAGTAAAGACAGACTCCAGACCTGGAAAACTGAAGGATTATGAGAGTAATGATACCATTAACAGCTTTGCAGAAGTAAGGAAAGACAGAGGGTAGGTAGTATTTAAGGGCAGAAAGACTGTGAATTCAGTTTTTAAATACCAGCAGAATGTGTAAAGAACAAAAAATGTAGGGCCATTTGTCAGATCAGAGCTGCAGGTATAGATTTGGGGTCCTCTGCCTGGGAACGTGATTTTTAAAATCACTTTGAATTTAAGAACTTTGTAAGGAACTATATGGGCAGCTAAGTAGCACACCTACCTGGACCTGAAGGAAGTTGTTCAAATATAATTTCAGATATTTACTAGCCAAGTAACCCTGAGCAAGTCACTTAATCTTATTTTTCTTAATTTCCTCATCCATAAAATGAATTGGAGAAGGAAATGGCAAACTACTCCAGTATTTCTGCCAAGAAAGCCCCAAATAGGGTTACAGAGTTGACTGAAATGACTGAACAACAACAAGGGAATATATATATATGTATATGTTATGTTATGTTATGTTATGTTATATTATATTATATATTAAAACAAAAATTTCTTAGAGCTCAGAACCAAACCTGAGAGGAAATAGACTAGATATCCAGGTAGTAGAACAAATTCCAAATCCTAGTAGGCTTCTAATATGGGCCCAGGTTGACTTGAGGGTCAAAAAAGGCCCTTAACTTGATTCAGGATGCTTGGCAGCTAACAGGTTGAATTTCTTGGCTTGGTAAGAAGTTTTAGAACATTAGTGGAAGTTGTTTTCCTTTGAAATATGAGAGCACAGCCTTTGGAGTCTGATGCATTCAATGTTTGGTCTTGTACCTGATGGGCTATGTCATTACTTTCTAGGAGGAGATTTCCAAGTATGATAAGATCTGTGAGGAGGCCTTTGCCAGATCTAAAGATGAGAAGATCCTTCACATCAAGCACTGGCTTGACTCACCTTGGCCTGGTGAGTAACAGGTCACTTGTTAAAGCTTTTTTGTTTTAAGACTACAGTGGAAGAACAAGGGGGGATGTCTTGGAATGGAAATGTTACTGTGAGGTGGAAGGTAAAATCTATTCAACCAAAAAAATGAAGGAATAAGGATCAGATAGGCCCCTGAGCCACACTCTTATCTGAGATGAGCAGAGGAAGAACAAAAAAAAAAAGGATTCTGTCAATAAAAGTAGTACCTAGGAATTTGGGTCTTGGCTGAGAAGAGAAGGAGGAGGGCTCTCTGTGTGAGAATGGAGACTAAGAGCAGGTTGGTTTCAAACAAAAAAAATTTTACAGCACCTTGTGCTGATTTTCTCAGAAATAATATAATAAGAGGAGAGTAGACAGGGAAAACTTTCTTCTAACTTTGTCTGAACTGAAACATAAAACATGAGTTGTAAAATGAATTAGAAAAAAGAACCTATGGGGGCAACTGGGTAGCTCAATGGATTGAGTCCCAGGCTTAGAGACAGGAGTTCCTAGGTTCATATCCGGCCTCAGACATTTCCTAGCTATGTAACCCTGGGCAAGTCACTTAACCCCCATTGCCTAGCCCTTACCGCTCTTCTGCCTTAGAATCAATACATAGTATTTGATGCATATGTAGTAATCACAATCTTGATTTTGGACATAGTTAAAACAGATACTTTCAAGAGAGACAAACAGGGAAACTATATATGCTTCAAGATAACATAGATAATAATGAAACATAAATATTAAATATATATGCATCAAGGAATAATAGCAATTGAGTAAAGAAAGCTAACTGAAAAGCAAGATACAAGGTCAATAAGAGAGTAATTATAGGAGATTTCAACATCCTTGTTTCAGAACTTGACAAATAGAATAAATAAGAAGGAAATTAGAGCCTATTAGAAAAACTAGATATGAGAGACCTTTGATGAGAATCTCAGAAAACACACTTTTTTAAAACCAGGACTATAGATGGCCCCTTTGCAAAGACTAATCACATCATAAAGGGATACACAATTAAAGGTAGAGTAGAAATTTTAATTCAAGGAATCTATGACCTTGTCTGTGAGTGAATTCCCTCTAGTACTGCAGACTATAACCATCCATTCTCTCTTTGTGAATTTTTTTTCCATATTTCCCTCTAAATATTACATAGGATACTCGACTATCCAATTGTCTCTTGTTTTCCCTCTATGGCTGTCTCACATTTCTGGTCATACATCTCTATGATAACATCCCTTATTCCACTTCTCCTCTGCTGTTCTTCATTGGTAATATGTTGCAGACTACTCGTGCTCACCATGTACCTCTCCATTGCCCAACAGGTGACCCTCAACCTCAATTCTTTGTAGATTATTGTATTGCATAATTCATAGTCATAGAGAGTCACTGATACAAAAGAAAGAACACTAATACTTGAGTCAGAGGAGCTGAGTTCAAACCCTGCCTCTGGAATCAAAGAACCTGGGTTCAGATTTTGTCTTTGATGTTTAACTATCTGTGCGACCCTGAGCAAATCATTCCTATTCTATCTGGGCTTCATGTCATGTTCTCATCATTAAGATGAGAAGATTGGACTCAATGACCTTTGAGGTCCCTTTCAGTTCTAGTTCTATGGTCCTGTCATAGTTTCAAGTCCCTTCCGTGCAGAAGCTTATATACCAATAGACATTAAATATGTACACAGATAACTGTGATACAAGGAAGAAGGTGGTCAGTACAGAAGTTGCCAGGCTCAAATTCAAAAGAGTTCAGATGGATTAGAGCCCTGGGCCCTTTTTACTCTCATTCTTCCTCTGTAAAGTCCCACATTTTCTCATTTAGTTCAGGGAAGAACAGAAGAGCCTTTGTCTTTCAGTGTTCATCCTAGGGCTCATAAAAGTAGACATGGTGAGTATCCATTTCTGGCTCATCTTTTCTCTCCCAGGTTTTTTTACTCTGGATGGACAGCCCAGGAGTATGACTTGCCCTTCAACTGGTCTAACTGAAGAGGTTCTGACACACATAGGAAATGTAGCCAGCTCTGTTCCTGTGGAGAATTTCACCATTCATGGGGGTAACTAATAGCTTTACTGATCTGTAGAATTGTAGGACAAGACATGATGATGTCAATAATCCAGTTCCAAAGGAATCATGGTGAAAAATGCTATCTACCTCCAGAGAGAGAAGTAATAAACTTTGAGTGCAGAATGAAACATGCTTTTTTTACTTTATTTTTCTTAGTTTTTTCTGTTTTCTTTTGCAATATGAAAATGTTTTGTATGACTTCATGTATAATTAATATCATATTAATTGCCTTCTCAAGGGATGAGGGAAGGTTGAAAGGAAAGAGGAGAATTTGGAACTCAAAATGTTTTTAATGAATGTCAAAAAACGTTTTGACATATCCAAAAAAAAGAAAAAAAGGTACTAGCATGCCTGAGTTCTGTAACAGCTTCTATTTGTGGCCTGTGGTCTTTGTCTTAACCTATCTTAATCTCAGTTCCACATTGGGTTAAATGAAGAGAAAGTTTCTGATCTGCTTTACTCAAAGATTTGTAATTCTGAATAATGAATGGGTAAAAAACAACTCTGGATGAGACCCTTGCTGTCCTAGTAGACATATAACATATATAAGTATTGAGAAAAAGTCAAATCACTATAAATTTTACATTAAGCCCCATTCTCTAATGAAACAGTTTCACTATTTTCCAAGCCAAGAGCAGAGAGAGGCATCTGTTTTCTACTCAATGATATGGCACAATTCAGAGCCTGCCTATATAGAAACCATTGCTGAGTGATTGGTCAAGTCTAGGACAGGATTTAAGCTTGAGTGTCTCTGTAGGCCTGAGGCGGATTCTGAAAACTCGGGGAGAAATGGTAAAGAACCGAACAGTAGACTGGGCCCTTGCTGAGTACATGGCCTTTGGCTCACTCCTGAAAGAAGGGATCCACATTCGGCTCAGCGGCCAGGATGTTGAACGGGGGACCTTCAGGTAAAGCCTCGGGGTTCCTACCTCAAGGGGTGGGAATGAGAGAGAGCATAAGCCCTTTCTCACAAGCATATCATATCGTTCACTGTCCACTCGGTCACATGGGTCTTGGTTAGAAAAGAGTGGTCGCATGGATTTCTTTGCATTTATTGAGGACAGTGCTCCATTGTGTTTGTACAGATGCTCTCTTCCTCTGTCATGGCTTCTAACTTAGTAGCTTGTTTAGCCACAGTGCAGGGCCATTCGAGGGGGTGGGGGATGAAGTTGGTGTTAATAACCTTCTTCTGTTCCAGCCATCGTCACCATGTGCTGCATGACCAGAATGTGGACAAGAGAATCTGCATTCCCATGAACCACCTCTGGCCCAACCAGGCTCCATATACAGTCTGCAATAGTTCTCTTTCTGAATATGGAGTCTTAGGTAAGTGCCCTTGAACCCTTCCTTCTGTGGAGATCCACAACCCACTGTGTGTGTGTGTGTTGAGTATGTCCTTGAGCATACTGGATGATGGTCTACCTTCCCATGTCTTCATCACTCCCCTGTACTACACAGGCTTTGAGCTGGGCTTTGCTATGGCCAGTCCTAATGCCCTCGTTCTTTGGGAGGCTCAGTTTGGTGACTTCCACAACACTGCTCAGTGCATCATTGACCAGTTCATCTGCCCGGGACAGGCCAAGTGGGTTCGACAGAATGGCATTGTGTTGCTGTTACCCCATGGCATGGAAGGAATGGTGAGCATTTCTCTCTCCGCTGACCCAACTCATTGCTTAGGAAAAAGTCTACTCTCTAGACCTCAACTCTTACCATCTGACCCACAGATTTGGCTCCTGATTGTTCTGTCTACCCCCAAAGATTCCCAGAGACAGCAGCCAGTTCTTGTCTCCTAAAGTGGTTACAACATTAGAGATATGCTTGCCGCTTTCCCTCCTTTTATGCCCAGCTCTCTGTGTGGTGGTATAAATGAGAATGGCGGGAGGAACTTGCTCTAGATGCAGCCCCCAAGAACTCATTTCTCTACCTTGCCCTAAACCTGCTTTCCTCTCTTCCTCTCCACACTCTCCCTTCCTGACCCCAAACAGGAAACTTCAGCTTTGTCATATGTTCATGTCATGACATGCATACACGCTTATGTCATCACTTTCTGGTTCTGAGTCATTGTGGAAAGTAAGGCTCCCCTGAACAGTCCCTGATCTGATGCTCAGATTTCTCAGCACTTCTCACTCCTGCCTCCAACTTTCCAAGCCCCAGTGTGCCCCAGGTGCAAGGGGTACCCAGTACTTTCTGAGCCTGTACTACTGCTCACTATCTTTAATCTCTGGATTTGGAAAAGATAAAAGCCTGGTTGAATGGCCCTGCCTGAGGCCCTATAGGATAGGCCTTCATTAAGGAGAAAAGAGTGAAAGAGCCTCTGGTACATCAGGCTCAGATAAGAATGCTTAATGCTGCATGCCTCCTTTGTGAAGATGAGAGGAGACAAAGGTGTCCTGAGGTCAGAGAAGGGAGGTGAAATAAGCTCAGCAGGGCTCAAAACACCGAATTTAGTGTTTGTCAAACTCCGGGCAAGCAAATTGGTGGTGATGCTGTCTGTAGAGTGGGATTTGCTGCAGAGGGAGGGCTCTAGCTGATTTCTTGCTTGGTTCCAGGGTCCAGAGCATTCATCGGCCAGACCAGAGAGGTTTTTGCAGATGTGCAATGATGACCCAGATGTCTTCCCTGTAAGTTAAGTTGCATCTGACCTGGTTGGGACTCTGAGTGGGTAATTCAATCTAGTGCAGACAGCCTATGCCATCCCAGGGAGGGGAGCTGAAGGAAGAAAATTCCACCTCCTTAAATTCCCATTTGGACTCTTATGGTCATTTGCCCATTTTAGGGAATCATTTGTATGGTCCTGATACTAACAGCAACAGACACTGTTTTCTGTGCCCTCCTTTCATTTTAGAACTGAGCCTGGCTGACATGGCTGTGCTTCATCATCCTAATTAGTGTGAGTGGGGAAGTGGTAGGTGTGGCCACTTGGCCCACTGGTTTTCCCCTAAATGAGAAACCTCAGCAGAGTACAAAGGAAATAAGTGTTGGGGCTGCTTCCTGGAGTTTCCTGCCCTTGCCCAAGACCAAGGGGCTTGAATTTGAAAGATGTAGATCATGTTTACCACCCCATGGCAGTTCCTTCCAATTATCCTCTTAAAAGAGCTTGTTTGGGGACAGCTGGGGACTCAGTGGTTTGAGAGCCAGGCCTAGAGATGGGAAGTCCAGGCTCAAATCTGGCCTCAGACACTTCCTAGCTGTGTGACCCTGGGTAAGTCACATAACACCTTCCTGCTCTTCTGCCTTGGAACCAATACACAGTATTGATTCTAAGATAGAAGGTATGGGTTTAAAAAAAAAAAAAAAGCTTGTTTTAGGAGATAAAACGAAAGGATCTGAGGATCAGAGAGAGATAGTGTGGCTAGAAGAGACCCTAGACATCATCTGATTCCTCCCTCTCATTTTGCAGAGGACACCAGAGCCCAGAGTGGTTCCATGACTGGCCCAGGGTCACACCAACACTAGGTGGCAGGGATGGGACCCTGTTACTGTGACTGAGTCCTGTGTTCTTTCAAACATTAGGTCCTGTTGAAGGAACAGGCACATGAGGTTTAGAGACTGTTCTGGAGTTAATATACTAAGACTGCTAAGTCTGAATCTCAGAGCTTCAAAACACTCATTCTGAAAAGGAAATTTCTACATGAAGTAGGAGGAAGCAGATCAAGAATGATTTACAGGGCAGCTAGGTGGCTTAGTGGTTTGAGAGCTAGGAGGTCTGGGGATCAAATCTGACCTTAGACAATCTTAGCTGGGTGACCCTCGGCAAGTCATTTACCCAATTGCCTAGTCCTTGTCGCTCTTCTGACTTAGAATTGATACTAAGACGAGGTAAAGGTGTTTGATTTTTTTTTTAAAGTGATTTACTAAATACTAACTGTGTTAATAGCAACAACTAGTTAGCACAGTAGGTAGAGCACCAAACCTAGTCAGGAAGACCTAGGTTCAAATCTGACTTCAGATACTTACTTGCTATTTGACCCTGGGCAAGTCATTTCACCCTGTTTGCCTCAAGTTTCCTCATCTGTAATATGAGCTAAAGAAAAATATGGCAAACCACTTCATTATCTCTACCAAGAAAACCCCAAATGAGGGGTAGCTGGGTGGCTCAGTAGCCTGGAGATGGGAGGTCCTGGTTCAAATGCTTTGTGTGACTCTGGGCAAGTCACTTACCCCCTGTCCTGAAGGAGTTTATAGTCTAGTTCAGTGATGGGCAAACTACGTCCTGTGGACCAGATGTGGCCCCCCGAAAGGTTCTATCCGGCCCTGTGACATTATTCTTAATCTGACGAATACAATGAGTAGGATATGATACAATGAAACTTCAAAAGAGTTGCCTTAGAAACAGACTGACAGAGGAGCATTTCCTTTTGGCCTCCTCTTTAAAGTTTGCCCATCACTGCTCTAGTTTGAGATAAGATAATTAATGTAAAACAACCAAAGACCAACTCTAAACAGTATATGATCTACACCGATTTGTGTGCTATGAAGTACTGAAGAAATAGCAAGACACGTGGCCCTTTTTAAAAAGTGGCATAGGGTCAGGGCCTGTGGTGAAGTTATTGGAGCTCAAAGCAGAATTCCAGAATGGAACTCAAAAATTAGAGGCCCACGGTAATCCAATGACAGGACCTAGAACTTGAGTCTATAGTAGTATCTGGAATACTAACTCAGGACTCTCAGACATGATGCTGCTTCTAACCATAAGATGAGGAATTGTTTATTGTCATCTCTGAAGGTCCTTAACCATCCCATGATTCTATTTCCAGCTGTATTTAAACATCTTCCATCCTGGGTAGACTTCAACTCAATAGCAAGAACACTATTGCTATCTCTTTTGTAAACTTCCTACCCCAAGGACCTGGACTACTGCTCCAATATGGCAGGTCTACTAAAGAGGTGGTGGTGTTACTCATTGGACCCTGATAGTTCACTGTATTCTCTTTGCTACAGAAACTTGATGACTTTGATGTGCGTCAACTCTATGACTGCAACTGGATTGTTGTTAATTGTTCCACCCCTGCCAACTTCTTCCATGTCCTAAGACGGCAGATCCTGCTGCCCTTCCGGAAGCCGGTCAGTTACAGAGCCTACTGTGCCCAGAAGGCTCTGAACCAAGGGCCAGACCCAAACTGATTACCCTATTGTATCCCAAAAGAAAGAGTTCTGGGTGGGTGGTGCTGATTTCATGGAATTTCCAAGAGTAAAAGCATCCCTAAGAGGAAATTGGGCCTGTGGGGTCTGAGCCCACAGTTTTCTTTCCACCTATACTACAAATACTTGGGTTCCAAGACAGTCTACCCCATGATGACTACTGCTTCAATCTTTGTGATTTCATCTCTGTGAGTATTCTTTTCACTGATATGTATTGAAACCTTTCCATGCCTTAGTAAATAGTTTCCTGCATGGTCCTAAAAAAACCTCACCTGGTGACCAACCTTAGGATGATGAGTATCTCTAAATTTGGCTAGCATGGTCCTCTCAGAACAAACATGCCATTTGTCAGGAGGGCTATACTCAAAGCCTTTCCAGGACCTGCCAAAGCTTGCACTAAAATGGCATAGCCTTGGAGAAGAACCCAGAACTGCCTCAGCTCTCACTACAATTCAGGGTTTCAGCTTCCCACATACAGAGGGTACTAATTGTCCTCATTTGAATTGTCAGAGAACGAGGAATAAATCTCTATAGCTTGTTTGTACTCAGCTCTTTTCTTCAGCCAAATTTCTCACCATTAAAATCAAGGAATCATCCAAAGGGATTCTATTCTCCCAACTTCATAAACAGAGGTGCTATTGAATGGACCGGTTTCTCATAGGGTAGTCTGAATACTAGCAACCAATTCGCTGCTAGCTTGATTTGAGGAAAGTCCTGCTCAGTGGCACCAATAATAAACCAATGTTTGGAAGGGTGAATCAGAAGTGGCTGCTTATAACTATGATGTGGAAAAAGCAGCTCTTTGCTGTTCTCCAGTCAGAAACAATTGGCTAGGCCAGCTAAAGGGAATCAAAGGTGTGCTCTGCCTGTCTTGGGATTTACCTCTCCTTCCATCTCTGCCTAGCCACCTTCTGTAGGGTGGGAGATAGAATGGAATGGAGAATTGCATTTTCCTTTCTTCCTTCTTGGGCTCCTCTTTCTCCATGGAGAACCTATTGCAAAGAGGTGGGATGATTTGCAATATACAGGATCCCTTTAGTGAAAAATAACAGCCCATTTACCTCACTGAACTCCCTCCTGGAGCACTCTGAATCCAGCTGTCGTGAGTCTTTTCCCACTGTATTTCAGTTGATCGTCTTCACTCCAAAGTCTCTGCTGCGTCACCCTGAAGCCAGGTCCAGCTTTGATGACATGCTGCCAGGTAAGAGAGTTAGGGAAAGGGGATTCCAGGCATTCTTTTGGAAAGGTTTATTCCTCTTTCTTTCTCCTGACTCAGGCAGGGTTAGCTGGTGCTGTAGGGTTCTTGGCGCAAGGCAGGCTACCTGACACTGAGGGCCCAGGTACATCCATGGTGACAAAGCCAGGGAAGAACACCTGCCTTTGCTTCCTGTTTGTTAAGTGGTCATTTGTTCAGTTTCTAGGGTCAGGGTATGGTGACTTGTCCCTTGTCTGTAGGCTAGAGGGTTATTTTCCACCATAAGTAAGGCAATGGTAAGAGAGAAATGAGTTGCCTTTGATTTATTTAAGGTGTCAGACACAGATGAAATATGTAGCAGAGTCCTTAAAGAATGAGATGATATGGTTGCTAAGCCACTGTCCTTGATCTTTGAAAGATCATGGAAAGAATGGAAAACATTCCATAGGACCTTAGATGTCATTTTCAAAAGAAGGAAGAGAGTGGAGTCTGCAAACTCTAGGCTAATGAGTTTAGCTTAATTCCTCACAAAATGCTAGAGGAATGGGGAGTTTTGAGCTTTGAGAAAACTTAGAGGGGGACATAATAACTGCTTTGTAGTGTTTGATGGGCTGTCATGTAGAACTATCCCAGAGGACTCTTGGTCCTCTTGCTTAGTCCCAGAGGGCAGAAATGGGAGTACTGGATGGAGGGTACAAAAAGGCAGACTTAGGTTTGATGTAAAGAAAACATCCTAGAACTGTCCAGAAGTAAAATGGGCTGCCTTGAGAGGTAGTTGGTATCTTCTCCCTAGAGGACTTCACTCCTCTCTAGAAGTCTTCAAGGGAAGACTGGATGACCACTAATGAGGTGTGTTGTAAAGGGGGATTTTGTTTACTTATGGATTGGATTAGACCACCTCTGAACTTCTTTGCAGTTCAGAGGTTTTCCAATTTCCTCAGAGGCATTTATGGGCTCTAGATTAAAGCAATGACAAGACCCAGGAGTTTGGGCAGTCTACAGCCCACACTTTAAAATTGGACACCAGCAAAGATGATTTGCAGTAGTAACAAAGGACAGTGAACTGTGGATCAAGAGTCCTAGATCTTCTACCAACTAATTGTGTGACCTTAACACACTCTCTGGACTTTAGTAGTTTCCTTATCTATAAAATGAGATAAGACTAGATGATCTCTAAGGACCTTTCCAGCATGGAAATATAATATTGAGGCACAATGTTTCTGCCTACAAGGAAGATGATTATTTGGGTTAAGAATGAAAGAATAAATCGTTAACCTCAGGAGATATAGTAATACCAATGGTGAGGCAGACATAATTAGTCCCAGTGTCTTAAATACCACTGAGTAATAGCCCTGTTTGTTCCTCAGTTTCTGAAGCCTCTGAAGGGTTTCAGAAATCCAGGTATTTGGAAAGGGCCTGCAGGTCCTTCTGGACCTGGATTCCTGATGGTCCCATCTCAGTTTTTGCCATGGGTTTCACATTTTCACTGTTTTAATAGCAGTTTGTGAATGCCACTGGCATCTTTCCCCCTTGTTCCTGAATGGAAAATGTGGAATTGATTTGTCAGAATAGAAGAGAACAAAGACAACTCCCATGTCTGAAGGGCTCTTAGCATTGTGAGTCTTTTGGACCAGGGCACCTTACCTGTAGACAGTTACCTCTTTTGAGTTGGGGAGATTCCTAGTTGTGAGGAAATGAGCAACCCACCAGGCACATCTCTAGTATAGGGATTTACAATCCTAAGAATTAGCATTAGGATCCAAAGAAACTTTCTCTTGCAAGAGTGTTGAAAGGCAGAACCTGCAGTGTAAGATACCATGGTTGTACTTGCAAGTGGGTGGGAATCTTCTTCCACTCTCCACCCACTTTTCCTTGCTAATGGGTACATAGCCACCTGTGAGGGCCTGCCTCACTACCAAGGGATTTCCCTCAAGCTTTTCTCCATGTCAGTAAGGACTCTATGCCCTTTCATTAAATTTTCTTCATATCATGCAAACACTATGCAAATTGGACTTATTTCTGGTTTTTTCCTTAAATCAGCATTGTCAGACTGGGCCCTGACCCCAATGTGGCCCTGCACCAGATTAAAATGTCACTGAGAAATATTTAACAAAATAAAAAATACATAAAAACAATACATAGCATTACATTTAAAACTGTCGGTATGGCCTTCAGGGCAGATAAGTGGGCCTCTTTTCTATTTGGGTTTAACACTCTTGTCTTAGATGATTTATCCCTTACACAGAGGATGATAGACGTTAACTTGGGCCCAAAAGCTTGGTTTTTAACTCTGGTTGTACTAGAAATTGTATGTGGAAAATCACAGTAGGCATAGACCATGCTCAATATAGTTGTGTTTATCTAAGCCCTGAATATTAAAACTCAGCAGCAGTTCTTAAAATTTGAAATGGGTAACTTTTTAAGAAAAATAAAAGGAAACATTGCTTGACATAATCAGTATTAATACTTTAATTCAGGGGTAGGTAGGTAGATACACAATGGATAAAACTCTAGGCCTGGAGTTGGGGAGATCCTGGGTTCAAATGTGGCCTCACATACTTCATAGTTATATGACCCTAGGCAAGTCATTTAATCCCAGTTACCTAGGGCTTATCACTCTTCAGTCTTAGAACTTATAGCAAAACAGAAGGTAAGAATTTTTTTATTTTTATTATTATTATGTAATTCATTGCCCTGAAAGACTGAAAATAAACATTCAAAGAAAGTGCTTAGTTAACAATCATGAATGAAAGAGTCATCATTAGGATGTTTCACATAGACAAATGCCCTCCCTTAGTGCTTCCCTTGCTGCTCCTTAGAGATAGAATATCAAGCCAGGTAGACTATAGGTTTTGATCTCATTCGTGTGGCATTTCCTAGGGGGATTTTTTTGTTAGTAATTAAGAGGTTTGGTATAGGACCATGATGGCGACCCTATGGCAGGTGCAAGAGGGGGCACTCGAAGCCGTCTCTGCAGGCACTCATGCCTGAGGACATCAGCTGCCCCTTTAAGAGATTCACCATCACTGGGATAGGGTGTTAGTGCTTCTTGTGATTATTGGGAGCGCATGCTCTCTGAATTTCCAGAGATGACACTTGTCCAATGTGGACTCTGTTTCAGGAAGCAACTTCCTGCGTATTATCCCAGACAGTGGCCCTGCGTCCCAGAACCCAGAAAACACCAAGAGACTTCTCTTCTGTACTGGCAAGGTATACTATGACCTTACCAGAGAGCGACAGGCCCGAAACATGGAGGCAGATGTGGCTATCACCAGGATTGAGCAGGTAAGAGGAAGGAAGGGGACCAACCCTCTAGATGTTGGCATATACTCTAGTAACATGAACATGGGCCCCATGTCTGTCTGCTCTTGGGAAGGAGTGGTCCCTCCTTCACATCTACCTCTCCAGTACAATGTAAAATCCCTGAGGACAGCAGCTAGCCTAGTACCTGACTCAGCAGACTCAAAAAAATTCTTGGTGAATTGAATTACCTAATTTTCATCCTTCTTTCTGTCTCTTCCAGTTGTTAATGCTCTCTCCTCTTTAATTCATCTTTGTATATATTTTTTTTACAGTAGAATGTGTCAAAAACTTTTTAAAATCTTTGTATCTTCATCCCCTAGCACAGTGGCTTTACACACACATAGTGCAGGTGCTTAATCAATATTTGTTGAATTAAATTACAACCCAGATAGGCTCCCCTTACTGGTTCTTTCCCCACTCTCCATCCCAGCATATAAACACAATTATATTGACTGTACATTTCCTATTTCTTTGTGTACATGTTTTTTTTCTTTCCTTGAAAGACTCTAAGCTCCTCAAGGGCAGTCTCTCATATTTTTGTCTTCATATTCCTAGTGATTCAAAGAGTACCTTGCATAATAGATCTAGATTGAGTTGAATTGAATTGTAGCCTCCAAAAGCAGGTCAAGTGAGATTAGAAGTTGCCTCTTAGCCTAGGAATGCCCTGTCATAAGAAGGGACTAACTTCCATCTTTTATCATAGGAACTTCATCTTAGAAGCAGTAAGGAAGGGTGCTGGTTGCATTATCTCTATTTCCTTCAGATTGTGCTGTGTCTGAAGTTATGGTCTTGTTTCCTTCCCAGCTCTCCCCGTTCCCCTTTGACCTCCTGCAGAAGGAAGTGCTGAAGTACCCTAATGCAGAGCTGGCCTGGTGCCAGGAAGAACATAAAAATCAGGGTTACTATGACTACGTGAAGCCAAGACTTCGGACAACCATAGACCGAGCCAAGCCTATCTGGTAAGTATTCCTAGTTCCCTGCCTGGGCCACCCTCCATCCTTTGGGAGTGACCTTTGAGTCTAAAAGGCATTCCAACCCAAAGTATTCTTTGGTATCCTAAAAGGGACTCTTACTGTCCCCTTTTAATGCTGATGGGTGACTCTCAGAGAAAATCCTAAGTAGGAGGCAGTTAGGTGACATAATGGGAAGTGCCTGTCTTAGAGTCAGGAAGATATAAATTTGAATTCTACCTCGGACACTCATTAATTGTGTGATTCCGGGCAATTCAAATAGCTTCTCTCATCTTCATTCTGCAACTATAAAATGCAGGAGTAATAATAACATTGGGAGGATCAAGTGAGATAATGTTTATTAAAGGGCTTTGCCAAGCCTTAGAAGATCTAGACCAATGTGAACTGTCATCATCATTGTTATCCTGGAGAGAAATGAACCCACCGCTCTTTTTGAAGGAGCAAGATGGGATATACTGCCCTCACTCTTGTTTCTATCTCAGGTATGCTGGGCGGGATCCTGCTGCTGCCCCAGCTACAGGCAACAAGAAGACACACCTGACAGAGCTGCAACGTCTCCTGGATACTGCTTTTGATCTGGACGCTTTCAAGGGTTTATCCTAAGCACTGGCCATAGCTACTTGGACCCTACCTTCTGTCTGTCTGTATATCCATGTCTGCCACTCACCTCTTCTCTTAACTCCAGACTTGATCAACTAAAGCGTGGCACCCAGCTTCTCCTCCAAATCTCTGCTTGTTCCTTATTGTCCTGCTCATTCCTTTCCTGTGCTCCTTCTCTCCTTCCTTCACCCACCCAAGCTGGTCTCTTAGAAATTGAAGTTATCATTTCTTTGTCAAGTATCTGCCTCACTCATCCCCACCAAATGTTCAATGACCCTCAAGTTTATGGCTATCTCAACTTTCTGTGAAGGTGACTAGCTTCATGAAGTATCACCTTTTGCAGAGGCAGCAGGGGGACAGATAACAGAAAGAGAAAGGGGTACTACTGTCTTTACAATTTTAAGGACAATTTTTGGTCCGTAACCATACCCAGCAAAAAAAGCTTTCTATAGTGATGCCAGATTTTCCCACTCCCTGTCCTGGTAAAATTCCACTCCCACAATGTAAAGGAGGAACTCTGGGTTCCCCCTGTGCTAAAGATTCTACCCACCAAAAGAAGAGGTCTTTTTACTTCAGGCACCAAAAGAAGAGGTCTTTTTACTTCAGGACTAGGATTAGGATCACTTAGTTTTTTCTGGGGCTAAACCTAGAATGGTCATCCAAAAGGGGAAAAAAAAAACCCAAACATTCTGTTCCCAAGAACTGGATTTGGCCATATTCTCCAAGTGGTAAGATGGGAGATGGATTCCTGTGTTTGCCAAGCTCAAGAGAGGTTAAGTCCCAAAATCCAAAGCAGGTGGCCCTGTCAGTGTCTTTCCTCTGATATCACTGTCCCTCCTTTATTTTCCTTCATGAGATCACTCCTGGGCTTATTGCATGTGTTCTGCATGCCCTAATCCCTCATGCTTTAGAGGCCAGTGACAGCTCCAGTCTCTATTGCTTCTGCCCTTCAGCACGGACTGTTCTCCATATCACGGAATTGGCAAAACAGTGGCCTTTTCTGGCACCCAAACCCTTCATATTGCTGCCCTTTGTCCCATATATGTACAGCTTAGCTTTAGGGTGAAATCTGGAGCACAGAGCCACAAGTTAATGTACATCATGTGAATAATGACTTTTCTATTGGAGATGGCCTTGGTCTCCAGACCTGAAAGTCTCTCCTAGTCCCAGCAGCCCATGGCATATGTTCTGCCCTCATGGGGTTGATGAGCTTAAGCATACCCTTTTTGCTTGTTTTCTCACCACCTCTCTCCTTCTTGATGCATCTTTTTTTTTCTCCCCCACCCCTCACCCCCTGTCTTTCTCCTTTGATTTTTTTTTTTTTAAGAGAGATAGAGACTTTCTGACTCATCCTTTCCTGTGCCAAAGCAAAAGGTGGCAGGAGGTGGGAGCTGAGGGGTGAGGGGCAGGGGCAGAAATTGGTGACTGCCCCTCATCATCACTTTGATTCTTCACAGTGACAGATATGATTTATTTATTTTGGTTAAAAAACAAACAGCTTTTCATTGTATTTGGCTTCACCAATAAAATAAGACGTTATCCTTGGGCCTGTCTAGATTTCCCTTCAGTATGGTTTTATGCCAGTTTTCATGCCAAGAAAGAGAAAGCCTTGTTCTAAAATTTGGTAATTTGATGTAAATCTATATACTCCCTTTTATCATGGAAAGGTGTAACTGGGAGCCCTGAGAAAGTCTTACTCTAAGAATCTTTCTTGTTGGCATTTTAAAATAGGAAATAAGGTATCCTTGCATATCTTTCTTTACAGAGCCATCAGTCCTAGTATATACATCTGTATCACATACTGTGAAGATAGCTTGCCAGTGAGATAAATATGGTTCTCATTTCCTTCTCTTCATTAGAATTGAGAGATGGGACAGTACTCATTTAAATATGACTATTTATGTAACCATACACTAAGGAATGATCTATTATCTCCTAAGGTCCTTTTATCTTGCTCTTCCCTAATTTCCCCCAATCTCATGTACCAGGCTTCACTGTTAATCACTCTTATTCTTTGTAACCACAGCACATTGTCACTAAAATAGGGTTCTTACCTTGTTTGTATCATGGACCCCTATGGCAGTCTTTTGAAGCCTGTGGACCCCTTCTCAGAATAATGGAATAATGTTTTCCTTTTATAAATCATAATTGAAGGAGATGCTAAATTTCAGTTCCAGGTTAGTGCAAATGAAGATAGAACTTTTTACACATCCAAGTTCAAGATGATCAAGTTCCATCTGTGGATTCTAGGTTAAGCATCTCTGCTCTAGAAGACAGGCGGAATCTGAGCATTAAAGAGCTTCTAACTGAACAAGATGCTTTGCCTGTGTTGTGCCGGGGACAGGTGCCTCTTTTTCATAGAATCATAGATTTAGGGCTGACAGAAACCTTGGAATAGATATCCAAAAGGTAAATGTCCTACTCCCTTGTTTCCTTTTACAGAGAAAGAAACAAAAAGCTGAAGTAGCTTACTCAGATCACAAGAATAGTTCAGTGATAGGGCCAGGACGGCACGAACCTAGGCTTTCTGACTCTCTGTGTGTGTATATTATAGCTATTCGTGTCTTCCATTTATCCTGGTGCACTCAACACACCATCTTACAAGGTTTGGACTTGGTTGAGGTAAGATGGTTTGCCTTGCCTAGACTATGACTGCACCCAAAGTCCCCAGAGCTGTCATGATTATATTAATGGGGCGAGCTGTTATAGCTATAAATCGTAAAAGCCTACATGTTAGCTCAGAAAGTAGTATCTTGGAGCAGCAAGGTGGCTCAGTAGATTGAGAGCCATGCCTAGAACAGGAGGTCCTGGGTTCAAATGTAGCCCCAGGCACTAACTAGCTGTGTGACCCCGGGCAGGTCACTTACCCCCATTGCCTTGATATTTCTGCTCTTTTGCCTTAGAACCAATAACCAGTATTGATTATAAGACAGAAAATAAAGGTTTAAAAAGAAAGAAAGAATCTCAAGTGTGCATGGAAAAAGGGGGAAGGGGATCAGGGATGATGTTTGCTTTTGTTTTGATATGAGGATGAGTTCTCCATCCACACGTTCTCACTCTTTCCCCATTAGCCAATATTCCTACCCCCCCCCCCCCGCCTTTTTTTTTTAACACTTACCTTCTGTCTTAGGATCAATTCTAAGACAAAAAAGTGGTAAGAGCTAGGCAATGGGGGTTAAGTGACTTGCCCAGGGTCACAAGCTAGGAATTGTCTGAGGCCACATTTGAATCCAGGACCTCCCGTCTCTAGACCTGGCTCTGTCCACTGAGCCACTCAGCTGCCCCCTTCATAATGTAATTCAACTCAGCAAGCATTTATAATGCAGCTACTATGTGCCAGAAATAAAAAAATATGTCCTCTGCCTTCACAGAGCTTACATATTTACATCCTTCAGGGGAATCAGACACAGATGAGTAAATATAAGACATCGTACCTACAATGTACTTTGGAAGTAATTGTCGACAACTGCTTGTGTTGTCATGGCTAGGGCTGCTGCTCTTCTAATTGGAGTCCCGAGACAAGCTATGTGTCAGTCCTGGTATTAAATGCAATAAAAGCATTTAGGTTTATAGCATAAAGGCTTCCAGAAGAGCCTGCCTGGAACCTGGGGGCAGCTGAAACTGATCCCCAGTGCCTCCTGGCTCTGGAATAGTCAGGATTCTTTCTGTTGCCTGACCTGTGGATAGCTATCCACCCCCAGCCTACTTTTGCTTGCTTGTTTAGTGAATTTATAATGATTTTTCAAGAAATGGGAGATGATTACAAGAAGAAAATTTCAAAATTGATATCCATTGAATCTTGTAGGGAAAAAAAGGTTGGCTCTTCCAAAGCAAGCTGGCACCATGTCTCAAGTCAGCAAATAATCTCTGGCACCTGCTCTTCACAAGATACTGTTAGGCAGTAGCCTTCTCAAAGAGTTAAATTCTGCTGAGAGAATAATACATACACATCTGTGTACATACAAAGTAATTTCAAAAGGGAGGAAGGCTTAGAGAAATGTAGAGAAATAGCCCCTAACTGTGCCAGTCAGCTCCTTGCCCAGAGTATCTGCTTAATACTTTTTTTTAACCCTTACCTTCTGCCTTAGAATCAATTCCAAGGCAGAAGAGCAGTAAGTACTAGGCAGTGGGGGCTAAGTGACTTGCCTAGGATCACACAGCTGGGAAGTGTCTGAGGTCAGTTTTGAACCTAGGTCCTTCCCATAACTAAGCCAAGCTCTCTATCCACTAAGCCACCTAGCTGCCCCCCTGTTTAATACTTTTTTATTTGATTTCACTGGATGATAGGGCTGAGCTCAAATTAGAATTTCAATAACTGTTTTTTTTTTTCCACAGCTGCCTTGTTTCATTGATGGCTGCTGTTTCAACATTCCTTTTCCTGTCCAACATTTTCAAATTGGCCTTGTGAATCAAGAAAAAGGCCTATGATTTTTTTTCTAGAATCAGGATCCAATTTGCTATGGAAATTCTCTCACCTATCACTGTCCCCAAACCATAGAGATCTGGCTAGTAATTTAGTTGACTTAAGAACAGTTGAAGGACTTAAAATGCTATAATTTTCAAAAAATGATATTGGCATCCCTCTGTTCTACGGGATACACATGTGGCCTTCCCTCTGGGACTTTTAAGTTTTCAACTTATATGACACAGCATTGTGCAGACCCTAACACTTTTGCTTTTAAAGTTTGTGTTATACTTTCAGTTTTGAATTCCTCTTTTCCTATTTTTCTAAACCCTTACTTTCTGTCCTAGAACAGATACTTGGTATCATTTCCAAGGCAGAAGATCAGTAAGGAGTAGACAATTGGGGTTAAGTGACTTGCTCAGGGTCACACAGCTAGAAAGTATCCGGGGTCAGATTTGAATCCAGGACCTTCCATCTCTAGGCCTGGCTTTCTATCTACTGAGTCACCTAGTTGCAATTCTTCCTTTCCTGTTAACGAGAAGACCAATTACTAGAAGCAGACCAATTACTAAAGTAGTGCTTTAAAATTAAAAATAGCATTTGTTTGGGATAGCTAGGTAGTTCAGTGGATAGAGAGCCAGACCTAGAAATAGGAGGATCTGGGTTCAGATGTGGACTCATCATTCCTAGTTGTGTGGCCCTGAGCAAATCACTTAATCCCAGTTGCCTAGCTCTTGCCATTCCATCTTAGAATTGATATATTTTTTTAAAATGATACTTTAAAAAAAAGGTTTCTCTTATTTTACCAAGTATCTGGAACAAATAACCTAGTATTCATGTAGCATTCATTTTCAGGATTCTCTAAGACTTCTGGTTGCTTCTTATTGTCCCAGCTTTTAGTTCAGTGGAGGGCAATAGTGTAAGAAGGAAATTTTAGGTATTTTATAGATATGTATTTAAAGTGTGGCCGCCAGGAATCAATTAAATCAGACCCAAGTCAGCATCGGGTTAGGCAGTTTATTTACATTTAGGAAGGTAAAGGTATGGGAATAAAGAGGAAGGGAGAGGCTATTCCAGGCCTGCGGAGCCCTGGACGAGAGAGAAGGTTAAAAGCTTAAATAAATTAGGCTGCAAGCCATAAGGCCCAGCAACCAGATAGGCTAGTGCCTACTTAAGGCAGAGTTTTAGAAGCAGCCTAGGTAGGCCAAGGAGGTCAGCCTAACTTACCCACGTGACAATACAGAGTAGAAGCTGTCTGTGGTCTCAGGAGCTCCTTCAGCACCAAGTTCAAGGCGGGAACTGCCCCAACAGGAAGTAACCAACTTACTTAAAGAGAAAGTGTCTTTCTTCACTTCCCGTGGGTCCACCTCTAATTCAAGTGGACAAATGGCAGCCTCTACACTGATTTGGCCTGCCCAAAGGGCAGTCCCTTGTTCTTGATTTGTTACTTATTGTCACGTGTGGGTAACTCGTCTCCCCTCCCCACTAAGGGAGGTGGTAATGACCTCATCTCAGGTAGGTAGAGTTTTGACTATAGAATGGACTAGAGCTAATTTTATTTACACAGTAGCAAACATTTTTGTCATTTTATAAAAGGTGGGGAGGGCCTCTGGGGGAACAAAAAGACTTGCTAAAGGTCACAAGATGAGTCATAGGCAAAACCAAGACCTAAATGCAGCAGAGGCCCAGCCTTTTAGGAGTATAAACATCCAAATTTATGTTAGAAGGTTTGTTGTTATGTTTTTGAGAACTCCCCAATACTCTTTCTTTTTTTTTTTTTTTTAAGCCCTTAACTTCTGGGTATTGGCTCCTAGGTGGAAGAGTGGTAAGGGTGGGCAATGGGGGTCAAGTGACCTGCCCAGGATCACACAGTTGGGAAGTGTCTGAGGCCAGATTTGAACCTAGGATCTCCAGGCTCTAGACCTGCCTCTCAATCCACTGAGCTACCCAGCTGCTCCCCTCCCCCCTCCCCAATACTCTTTGGAGAAAAAAGTCAACCCAGATTTTCTGTCTGTTGAAGGGGCAGTTGAATGTTGACTTCGATAGTTTGAGCCAGGCCAAGGTGGAAGACAAAAGAGAGTTAACAAGGTCACTGTCACTAGTTTACTGTTGAAGTGGGGACAAGAACCTCAGTTTCTTGAATCCTAGACTGTGAAAGAAATCAGTGAAATGATCTATGTGTTTCACTACTGGGTGGATCCCAGATCCAAATCAAAGGAGAATGTTAAAATGAATTCCTGTAATATGATAGGCTTGTGGATAAGGTGGTAAGACCCTGTTTGGATGATAGTACAGTCAAGAGGATTTAAAACTGATTGAGTCACCATAACCAAAGAGTGTTAATTAATGTCTCTGTCAGCCTGGAAAGTCTCTAGTGGCCAGAGCTCTGTCGTCGAGCCTGTCCCGTTATATTACCAGTGTCTTGGATGAAGACATAAGCATACTTAACAGAACTACAGATGTTACAAAGCCAAGAGGGATAAAAAAATATATATATGGTAGCTGAATAGATTCAAAATGATCTCAACAGTCACAAATGCTTAGCTGAAACTGACGGGGGAATTAGGAGAGTTAAGAAAACTAAGAATGGAAAAGCCCTGATTTTTGTAGCAGTCAACCCATTAAATTGTTTTGGGGTTTTAAGTTGACGGATTCAATGAAAAGGCCACTAGGAGGGGGCAGCTGGGTAGCTCAGTGGATTGAGAGCCAAGCCTAGAGACGGGAGGTCCTAGGTTCAAATCTGACCTCAGACACTTCCCAGCTGTGTGACCCTGGGCAAGTCACTTGACCCCCACTGCCTAGCCCTTACCACTCTTCTGCCTTGGAGCCAATACAAAGTATTGACTTCAAGACGGAAGGTAAGGGTTTAAAAAAAAAAAAAGCCAGTAGGATGGGAATCCGATACCTTGCTATGTGACTTTTGTCTAGCTATCTCTCTTTGGGCCTTAGTTTTTTCATCTACAAAATGAGATTGGACTAAGAAGAATAGCTGGTACTTATATAGCACTTTAAGGTTTGCAAATTACTTTGCACACATTAAATTCTGATCCTCCTAAGCCTATGAGATATAGCTATGTCATTTTCCAGTTGAAGAAACTTAGACTTAGTAAAGTTGCAATTTTTCCAGGTCTTGAGTTCAGGCTTGAACCAATGTCTTTCTGACTCCAGATACCTTGGCCTTGGAAACTAATCACTAAGAAACAATTTTTCTAAGTCTGTGATTCAAATATCTACCCTGATATGGCAGTGAAAAAGTTAATGCAATCCTAGGGTATATATGTAGATCTGCCAGTCCAGATTATATAATTTAATCATCATCGTCATCATCATCTGACCAAACCAGGGAAGAATTATTGACTGAATAGGGAATAGGAATGGAGACTGGCCTGTGATTTCATTAGTATAGGGAACTTCCCAATATGTAAATTTTTACCAATACAGGGTTTTTTTGATCTTTCAATATTTTATTTTTCCACAATTTTTAACATTAGTTTTCTAACATTTTGAACTTTCCAAATTCTCTCCTTCCCCCTCCCACCCCGGCTGGTAAGCAATTTGATATAGATTATATATGTGATATCATGCAAAACATTTCCATATTGGTCATGATGTGGAAAAAGATACGTATATTTTTTTAAACCCACAAATAAAGTGAAAAATAGTATGCTTCAATCTGCATTCAGTCTCCATCAGTTCTTTCTCTGATTGTGGATCGTATTTTTTAATCAAAAGTCCTTTAGAATTGTCTTGGATCATTGTGTTGCTAAGAATTGCCAAGTCATTCACAGCCAATCATTGTACAGTATTGTTATGTTACTGTGTACAATGTTTTCCTGGTTCTGTTTCCTTCACCTTGCATCAGTTCACTTAAGTCTTCCCACCTTTTTCTGAAATCATCTTGCTCATCATTTCTTATAGCACAATAATATTACATTACACCCATATATCACAGCTGGTTCAGCTTTTCCCAATTGATGGGCATCCCCCTCAATTTCCAATTCTTTGCCACCACAAGAAGATCAGCTATAAATGTTTTTGTACAAATAGGTCCTTTTCTGTCCTACCAATGCAGGTTAGCACCTTCTCTACAACTATAATCTTATTTGCTTAGAGCTTTAGTTCTCAAAATGTGGTCCAGGAACAAGACCCTTTCAGAGAATTTGCAGGGCCAGAACTATTTTTATAATAATGCTAAGGTTTTAATTTCTAATGTGATAAATATTAATAGATATAACCTACATAAAAAGATCTTTGGGGCTTTAAGCACGTTAAAGGGTCCTGAGACCTAAAAGTTTGCTTTTAGGTCAGAGATAGAACTTGAATTCATATCTTCCTGGTTTTGAGACTCTGTCCACTATTCTGTGCTCTCTTCCTTAGTTATTACATTTTAAAAGGCACGTCATAAATTATAATGTGGCCAGAGGAGGTGCAATCAAGATGGAATGAGGTCTAGAAATCATATCATATAAAGAACTTGGAGGCTAGTGAAGGCTGGATAAACTTAAGGGGAAGCCAAATACTTTAAAAGGAAAAGGAGTTTAGCACTGAAAGACTTTTAATTTAAGCACTTAAAAGAGAAATCTTTTAATCTAACTTCCGGCCCTTAAAAAACAGGTAAAGGGGGCAGCTAGGTAGCTCAGTGAATTGAGAGCCTGGTCTAGAGATGGAAGGTCTTTGGTTCAAATATGACCTTAGACTACCCTGAGCAAGTCACTTAACCCTCATTGCCTAGCCCTTACTGCTCTTCTGCCTTGGAATGAAAACACAGTATTGTGTGTTGATGGAAGGTAACGGTTTTTAAAAATAAAGCAAGAATAGGTGAATTGACTTGCCCAAAAGTACTAAATTAGTGAGTGCAAGAGCTAGTATTCTAAGGGTTCTGAGGTAGAGAAAGGAGTAGACTTAGTCTATGTTGTACCAAGGTCAGAATAGACCACTGTTGGCAGAGAGCAGATTTAGGATCCCTTTGAGAAAGAACCTAACCAGAGCTGTCCAATCTCATAGACTGCCTGGTTGAAAGCAGTTAGCTTCCCTTCACTGGAATCGCTCAGGCCTCTGAAGTCTGCAAAGCATTAACTCATCACACTGATGCATGAGTAACCTGCATGTATCATCCCAATTTTACAGTTAAGAAAAGGAGGTTCAGAGTATATAAGTGATCTGTCCAGCAAGCCTAGAAGCAGGGCCTTGACTTCAAAGTCCAAGAATCTCAGCGTGCTAAATGGATGCACTACTTGTCAGGGATGCTGTAGAGAATTCTGCAGTGGATGACCTCTAAGCCCCCTTCTGTGAGTCTCTGATTCTGCCAAAGGAGAAATGAGGATAATGGGGGAAGAAGGGGGGTGGGGAGGAGAGGGGGCGTGGCAAGAGTTCCCAAAGGTTCTCTACACAAAAGAGCAGTCTATGGATAGAGCCAGATCTATCCACCTGACTCCCTCCACCTTTTTCTCGGCTCGAAGATTTCAGCCTAGTCCCTAGGTCCAGCTTGATTGGAAGATCCCTGGGGCCGCAGCACTGGCAGGAGGTTCTGGGAGGGAAGTGAGCGGGTTGTCTCCCGCGGCATCATCCTCCCCCTTTCCCTAGGGAGCGCCCGAGCCTGAACTGTGCTATCCACCGTGTCCACCAGGTGTCCCCCTTGTTCCCCGAGTCCTGGCCCCAAAAGAGGGGTCCCGGCCTGGATTTAAACCCAAGGTCAAAGAGGGCCTGCTAAAAGTAGCCTGACCCCTTTAGCTAGAATGGTGCTTTCCTGCCCTGACATCACCATTTGGCAAGCGAAGAGTTAAAGAGTGGAGCTCTCCAGAGAGGGTGGGGGAGGCGGGCTAGATTGCGGCTGCGCGCTGCATGCGTCCACCCGGAGGAGGTGGGGTGAGCAACCCCGGCGAGGTTGCCATGGAAACACGATCCCGGATCCCGGGAGCGGGGGGGAGGGCAAGTGGGATGCCTGCCTGAGGTTAACCCCTTCCTTCCTGTTGTCGCCCTCCTCCTCCCCCGGACTCTCAGACTAGGGGAGGGCCCTGAGAGTCGGTGAAGGAGACCACGAGCTGGGTGTTCTTTCCTCCTTCCCTTTTGCTGCCCCAGTCCCCAAGCCGATGCCCCTCCCCCAGCTCCCACGCGCTCTCCAGCCCACCAGTTGGCCGATCCGGGCCTGGCCCCTCCGGACCGGGTCAGAGGGCGGTGTCGGCCAGCGGGGTACGCCTTAGCCCCGCCGCGCCCATCCCATCGGCCCTCACCCTTCCCCGAGGCCGCTTCCCGTCGTCGCGGCTGCTTCCTGCGGGCGTGGGCCTGCTCCCTAGCGCTGCCCGAGGCCTGCACTGCCCGACCCGGTTCGGCTCGGCCCGGGAAAAGGGAAGAGGATGGGCCGGGGCCCAGCCCTGCCTGCTTCCTGGCCAGCCACACATCCCGCAGCCTCCCTCAGGCCTGGAAGCCCTGAGGGTGGCCCCATTCTTTACTCTTTGGAAAGTCCTGAAGTCGGAGAAAGCTAATGGGCGGCCCACTTCCCAAACCTAGGCCTTCTCGGGGTTGCTCACCTCCCAGCCCTCATACCACAGAGCAACCCCATTATCTAGGCCTTTATTTGCCACCCTGGTGCTGGCCCTCAGCCCCTAGGCTATTGCAAGAACCTGCTGGTTGGTCAGCCTGCCCACATCCTTCTGTCAAAATGCAATCCATCCTCCTGTCAAAATGATCTTACTCAAGTCCTTGTAGCCCCTTTATCCAATAAAACTCCATCACTTCCAGAATCAAACATAACACTTATTTGTTTATTGATCAAAGCTCTTCACAACGGGCTCTCTACAACCCTTCTAGTCTTACACCTCAGTCCTTTTCCCCACCCCCTGAGAATCAATGCTCTTCCTCACACCAAGGGCAGGGCACTTCATTTCTCACTCCCTACTTTTGCCCTGGCTGTCTTCAAGCCCAGAATTCTCTTCCTATTCATCTCTGTCTCTTGGCCTCTTTCAAGTTCCAGCTAAAATTCCGTCTCTACAAGAAGTCTTTCCAAACCACTTTAACACTAGTGCTTTCCCTCTATGTTAGCTCTGATTTATCTTATCTGTAAATAGTTATTTGCATGTTGTCTCCCCCATTAGAGTGAAGCCTTTGAGAGCAGTTTTTCCCCCTTTTTTTATATCCTTAACACAGCCCACATCCTGGCACACAGTAGGCACTTAAATGCTTCTTGAGTGACTCTTCATTTTCCAGCTTCCTTAGCCTTGACATGACTTCTCTGAAATTCCCTCTGATTTGAGCTGAAGAAGCCAAACTCGGCTACAAAATCTTAAGCCTTTTTCCTAGTAGCCCTCTCAACTATCCCTCTACTCATAGCTATCACCCTAGATAGAAGTCTTATCTCTTCTTGCTTGGACTGTTCCAATGATTCCATCTATCCTCCTCACAATTGCCAGAGTGATTTTCCTAAAGCACAGGTCTGATAATGTCACTGCTCTTCTCAATAAATTCCAGTTACTCCCTATTATTTATAGGGTCAAAAATTAACTCATTAGAGGTTTAAAACCCTTTACAGCCTGGTCCCGACCCACTTTTCCAACTTTATACATTACTATCTTTCACCCACCTTCAGTCCCAGTCAATCTGGCCTTCTTATTCATGTTAACAAGTGCTGTCTCCCACATGGATATGGGGGTGTCATTTCATGGCTCAAAGGAAGGCAGAATAGATATCTCTAGGCTCTTCTCCCCCAACACTTCTCTAAAGGATATTATTTCCTGTCATAGTGAAGAAGGAGGTTGGGGCCAGAAGTTTGGACATTCTGCTCTCCTTAGAGAGAGGGTGTATTGGGCTAGAATTATATCTGCTTCCTTAAATGTTATTAAGAATAAGGGATTTTTTTTAGGTTTAAGCTAACTTCTGAGTGCTGATTCTTTAATGGGGAAAGCAGAATCCCAGGCTCTATATCCAAGGCTTAACCCCTTCCCCACCAAAATCAGTTCCACAATTAACTTATATAGGAAGTACTAAAGAAACCCATTTATCCAAATCTATAATAAAACAGAAATCAGAGAAAATATGCCTAGAAGAATATATCAGACAATATTATCAGTGAAGGAGCCTTCCCAGTGAGAACAAGGTAACTCAGATCAACCAAGAGAGAGTCCTAGACGATTCTACTATAGCAAACTAAGGATAGGGACATGATGAAGGCTTCCATTTCCTCTCATGTTGGCTTCTTCCCAGAGTCTTTCTCTTCAGCCACTTGAAATGGGGTTGTCATTCCTTTTTCCTCTTGAAGCTGGAAGACAGAATCACCCAGAATGACTGCAGAGCCCAAAGATTCTGAAGATCCCTGAAGAAACTTGAGTTCAAGGAAGACTGAACTTCTTTCTCAACAACTCTGCCCCACCCCTCATACAGGTGCAGGAAAGAATCTAATGGGCTTTGGACTCCAGTTGCACTGGCCATGCTCATACATGGGTATTCCATTTCCACTCTCTGAGCATTGTCTGTCTTCCATGTCTGAAAAGCACTGATCCCTACTTTTTTTCTTCATTTTTTTAAAACTTAACCTTCTGTCTTAGAATAGACACTGAGTATCCATTCCAAGGCAGAAGAGCAATAAGAGCTAGGTGATTGGAGTTAAGTGAATTGCCCAGGATCACACAGCTAGGATATGTTTGAGGCCATGTTTGAACCCAGGTCTTCCCAACTTTAGATCCGGCTTTCTAGCCATTGAGCCACCTAACTGCCCCTCACCTACCTTTTCTTAACAGCTAGCTAACATTTATATAGCATTTACTATATGCTAGGTACTTTATAATTATTATCTCATTTTATCTTCCCAACATCTCTGACAGATAGGTGCTATTATTATCCCCATTTTATAGATGAAGAAATTGAGGCAAAGGTTAAGTGACTTGTCCCAGGTCACACAGCCAGTATCTTAGAATCTAATTTCCTTCAAGTCTGAGCAGTACTAATCACATGAAGCCTTTCCTGATTTCCCAGGTTACCAGGACCTTCCCTACAAAAATCACCTTTCATCTATTTTGTATTCAGTTTTTATCTATGTGTATGTGTGTATACATATGTATATATATATGTATATAAGTACAAATACTTATATATTTCAGACAAAGAAATCAAGGCTATATAGAATCACATAAAAAGTGGTCTAAATCGCTCTTGGTTAGAGAAATAAAAATTCAAATAACTCTCAGGTACCACTTCACATCTATCAGATTGGCCAATATGGCAGTAAAGGAAAAGAATAAATGCTGGAAGGGATGTGGGAAAGTTGGGACATTAACTAATGCACTGCTGGTGGAGTTGTGAACCAATCCAACCATTGTGGGGAGTGATTTGGAACTAGGCCCAAAGGGCTTTAAAACTATGCATTATACCCTTCAATCCAGCTTACTGTTACTAGGTCTGTATCCCCAAGAGATTTTTAAAAAGAGAAAAGGAACTTTTTTATACAAAAATGTTTATAGCTGCCCTTTTTTGTGGTGGCAAAGAACTAGAAATGGAGGGCATGTCCATCAGCTGGGGAATGGCTGAACAAATTGTGGTATATGATGGTGATAGAATACTATTGTGCTATAAAGAATGATGAACAGGATGATTTCAGAAAAACCTGGAAAGACCTACATGAACTGATGCAAAGTAGAGTGAGCAGAACCAGGAGAACACTGTAAACTGTAACAGCAATATTAAATGATAAACATTTATAAATCATTTAGATTTTCTTAGCAATGCAGTGATCAAAGAAAATCCTCAAGGTCTCATGATGAAAAACATCATCTACCTCCAAAGAAAGAACTGATGGAGCCTGAATGCAGCCTGAGACATACTATATTTTATTTAATTTCTTCACTTTTGTTTTGTTTGAGTTCTCTTTCCCAAAATGGCTAATATGAAAAGATGTTTTATATAATTTCACATGTAAAATCTATATCAGATTGCTTGCTGTTTGAGGGGAGGGGAGAAAAGGAGAGGGGAGAATTTGTCTCAAACTTTAAAAAAGTTAAAAATTGTTTAAAAAATAAAATATTCTAAAATACCTATTTATCAATTCCCCTGGTACAGTAGAAAGAGCATTGGCTTTAGAATCAGAAATGCTGGTTTCCAATCCTGCCTCTGATACTGATATGACCTTGGATAAATCACTAAATCTCCTTGGGTCTCAATTTCATCATATATAAAATGGGAGGGCTGGACTAAATGGTCTGTTTAGTTCTTCACAACAATAATACTATAAACCTAACAGTTTGGTGCCTTGAGGGTAGGAACTACTTAATTTCTATTTATATCTATAGTACCTAACATAGAAAAGTCAATTAATAAATGCTTGTTGAGGGGCAGCTGGGTAGCTCAGTGGATTGAGAGCCAGGCCTAGAGACAGGAGGTCCTAGGTTCAAATCTGGCCTCAGACACTTCCCAGCTGTGTGACCCTGGGCAAGTCACTTGACCCCGGTTGCCTACCCTTACCAATCTTCTACCTATAAGTCAATACACAGAAGTTAAGGGTTTAAAATTTAAAAAAAAAATGCTTGTTGATTGATTGACACCATTCTCTAGCAAGGCACTGCCCAGAGAACTGGGTAATGGCAATGTTATCTCCAATCTTAAGGCTATAGTTTGCTTTCCTCCAAATTTGCTCCCTCTGACTTTTGACTTGGGAATCCTTGAACTAGATGCTATTCTCTAGTAAGCCTTAAAGTCCTAACAATAGGCCAATGAGGTTACTTCCGATCCCAACTCTATATAATCTGTTTCTGCATCCTAGCACCCCAACTTCAATGCTGTGTAATGATGGGCAAGTCATTTCTTTTCTCTTTTTTTGCATTTTAAATTTTTTAATTTTTTAAAAAATATTTTTTCATGTTTACATGATTCATTTTCTTTCCCTCCCCTCTTCCTTTCCCCCCTTCCAGAAATTGACAAGCAATTCCACTGGGTTATACAAATTTTATCACTTGATACCTATTTTCATATTATTCACTTTTGGAAAAGAGCAATCTTTTAAAACCAAAACCCCAAATCATATACCCATATAAACAAGTGATAAGTCATATGTTTTTCTTCTGTGTTTTTACTCCCACAGTTCTTTCTCTGGATGTGGTTAGCGTTCTTTCTCATAAGTCCCTCAGGATTGTCCTGGATTATTGTATTGTTACCAGTAGTAAAGTCCATTACATTGGATAGTTCCACAATTTTTCATTTTCTGTGCATAATATTCTCTTGGTTCCACTCATTTCTCTGCATCAGTTCATGAAGATTCTTCCAGTTCAAAAAGAAATCCTCCAGTTTATCATTCCTTACAGCACAATAGTATTCTGTCACCATCATATGCCACAATTTGTTCAGCCATTCCCCAATTGAGGGATACCCCCCTCATTTTCCAATTTTTTTGTCACCACAAAGAGCATGGCTATGAATATTTTTGTACAAGCATTTTCCGTTATTATCTCTTTGGGGTACAAACCTGGTAGTGGTATTGCTGGATCAAAGGGCAGGCAGTCTTTTAATGCTCTTTGGGCATAATTCCAAATTGCCTTCCAGAATGGTTGGATGAATTCACCACTCCACTAGCAATGCACTAGTGTCCCAATTTGGGCAAGTCATTTCACTTCTCTGACTCAATTCATCAGGAAAAGGAGAAGGCTGAATTAGGTTGATTTCTAAAATCCCTTTCAGCTTTAAATTTTTGATCCTGTGATCTCCAATCCATGTACTTTAACTATAAAGCACAATCTATCAGGTCAAGTGAGTTCATAAGAAATATTCAAACCTTCTCCAACTCAGGAGGTGTTACATATCACTAATGTATACTTAAGAAATAATTGTGGTTATTCCAAGGGAAGTTCATTTCTACCCAGGAGAAGGGTCAGAATGATCTCTAATAGTCAGTGGCTCCTGTGGGACCTTCAGCCAGAGAATCTTTTGATTCTTATAATACTAACAGTCCCTTGTCATCTATCCTTTAGTAACTATACGGCTATCTGAAATAATTTTCTTCCACCTCTCAGAAGAAGTTATAAAGCTAAGGGGTCACAGTGACTTAAATGCCCCATCATTACCAAAGTACAGGCTATAGCTAGGAGTAAGAACAATTTGCTTTTTCTTCTCAAAAGTGCTATCCAGTGTTTGGTTCTATTGTACTCCATTCATTTTTAATTCTGATCCTCTGCTCCAAGGTGTGTCTTATTCCTCTATGCCCCTACCTTAGCTCAGTATCAAATATAATTAATAGTTTTTATCCATTGTGTTAAATTTCACAGCAAGTTTAGGATAAGGATTTATGAAAAGTGGACTAGTGTGCCTAGGATTGGCAAAAGTCTCCATTATTATACAGCCAACTTCCTATGATAGTAGGCAACAGGGATAGCATGGATAAATGAAATGGATAAATTTAGCCAAACATAATTTTAGTCAATAGATTCCAATTCTTTTCCCACCAAAATTTTTATTACAGTAACTAATAAAAAAGCAGAAGTTATTGGTTTATTTTCAACTCCCTTAATTTACTTCCCCCGTTGGTGGAATTGCTAATGATTAATGGAAAATGACCAAAAGACAACAGAAGGGAGGAGAAAAAAGGATCTTCAAAACCAGTTAGAGGAATTTGCAACAGCCCATTCCTATTTAATCTTTCTTTTCTAGTTCAAATGGATCTGACTAATGAAAGACCTTGCATAGATATGTATAAGCCCACAGAAGGGTTACATTTGGGAGTATCCATCTCAGAATTAGTATCATATCTTTGATACTTAACTTCTGGACCTGAGGTTTTTATAAATAGTTACAAAAGAGAAAGTAAATGCTCAACAGAGTCTTGTACATATCTTGGAAGTATCCTACTATTTCCATTCTCTTTCCCCATTCTTTTTCCTAACCCGGGAAGCTATTATGTGTGACCTTATTTCAGGGGTTACCTAAATTCCCTGTCTCCAAGTACTACTTCTCCAGAGCTATCACTTCACAGATTTATGTAGGCTAAAACAATCAATACTTCTGAGAAGTCAAAATTTTGGTTCATTAAGCTTTCTGCCTAACTACAGATTTTGTTGACTCATATGGATTCTCTAGCTCCTGCTAACTTAACTTGATTAAATGCAATGGCTTCTTGAGCTATAAATGCCAAATACTTATACATAACTATTTCTTCTTAATTACTTATTTGTGACTGCCCTATATGTGTCATAATCAGGACTTTTGATTTAAATGTAAAATGTTAGTAACTGAAAACATGTTTGCTGCCAGCCCACTTTACCAAAAGTGAATTATTCTGTCATTAATATTTTTGGGTGCCCACCACAATGTTGGTAAATAAAATGGAGGTCGCACAGTCCTTGCCTTTAAGGAACCAGGAATATAGATGAACATATAGTAGGTGCATAATGTAAGCAAAAAAATCAAGAGAGCATTAAACACAAATACAAGTCCTATGACATTACTGGAAAGATCAGAGTGACTAAAATGCAGTGTTAGCCAGAGGAGACTTTATGGAAGAAGTAAATGTTTAATATAGTTTTAAATGAGGCAAGGGACATGGTTTGAGAAAAGCATTCTAGGCAGGAGGAATAACATTAATGATGGTTCAGAGGCAGAGCTGTGTGCGATGAACAATAAGCAGATTGTTTGGCTGGCTTAGAGAGCACAGACTGGCATGTAACAGGAGATGAAGGCAATTAGATAAGGGAGAGGGTTCAGATGATGAGAAAGGTCTTAAAGTACATGGTTAGAAGTTGGAATTTATTATGGGTAGCAACTGAAAGTGCTGAAGCAATGGGAATGAAGAAAGAACAAAGATGACAAACAGTATCAAAGATAAATGGACAGAACCAGTAATAGAGTAAATCTTCAGCAGAGGGCCTAGAAATAGGAAGTAAAAGAACCATTGATTTAGAAGTGGAAGGGGCCTTAGGGGTCGTGGAGTCCAGGTGAATTGAAAAGAAATAAAAGGTAACTCCAAGGTCAGAAACCAGGAGACCCTGGAGGATAGAAGTACTGTTGACAGACAGTGATGGGAAATCTGAATGCAACTTGGAAGTATCTTTACATGCCAAAGGGAGATTCAAGTAAAGGTGTCTTCAAAATTGTTTTTTGTTTTGTTTTTTTAAATGAACTAGAAAAAGAATATGAGATCAGAGCTAGATGGAGCTATGTGATACATTACCCAGGTAGGTAGATAAATATATGTAGGTGATTACAATAGCTTTTCTTATCCTCATTTTCCTTGACCCCACAGAATTATAGAATGTTAGAGT
Source organism: Gracilinanus agilis (assembly GCF_016433145.1). NCBI lineage: Eukaryota > Metazoa > Chordata > Mammalia > Didelphimorphia > Didelphidae > Gracilinanus > Gracilinanus agilis. The sequence goes on along the minus strand of NC_058131.1, from coordinate 238,010,981 downwards.
TGAAAAGGACCTTAGAAATTATCTAATCCAAACTGAACCCCCACCCCTCATTTACAGATAAGAGGGCTTTGATCTAAAGAGGTGAAATCACATAGCTATTAAGTAATAGAAATTTCTGGCTCCAAAATCTGATGTTTATTCCTTTATACCACAGTACCTCTGCACAGCGGAGACCTGAGTTCTAGTCCTGGTTTGGGAACTAATTTCATGTATAGCCATTCATTAGACATTTCTTAGGACCTCAGATTCATCACTGATAAGTTCAGAGGGTTTAACTAGATTAACTCTTAAATGTTCCTTTCAGATCTTTAGTTTTATGACTTCTTTGGGGTATTTGGGGTAGTTAGGAAAGACTGGTATCTCTGAGGTGAGCAGCACCAAACCCTTTTTTCAGGATTGTTTTCTACCTTTAGTGAACACCTGCCACCCAACTCTCACCTGTGGCCGCAAGAAGCTGTAGAATGCACTGGGGCTGCACCCCAGTAAAACCGTTTCAGCAGACAGCAGGAGCTCAAAAGAAATGAGATTCAGAAACATAGACAGCTCCATTTCAAATGTTCGTATAGGCTATTTGTGGTGGACCTACGGTAGAACCTTCGAAGCTGATCTGATCAGCCTCTGTTGGACACAATACATTGACCCTAACATGGTAAAGTCATTTTGGTCCTCTTCAAGAATGAAGAACAACCAACCAACCAACCAACATACCTTATCTTCTGTGATAGTATATTGTCCAAAGCACTTTGTTTTGTAACTCTCGAATCTGTGATTGTGGGTCATTCCTTTATCTCTTTTACTGACTCCTCTTCTTCCTCCCACTTAAACATGAGTAGCCTCAAGACTCTGTCCTTTGACCCTCCCTTCTTCTCTATATTGCCTCCTTTGGAAAGTTCATTGTCTTCTTTGTCCACATTTATCACCTCTAGTAGATGACGCTTCAAATCCTGACCTCTCTCAGGTGAACTGGTTATATATTCTCTCTGTCCACTGGACATTTCCACAGGGATATACTACTGTCACTTCAAGCTCCACAGATTCAAAACTGAAATCATCAAAGGATCGCAAGCTTAGAGCCAAAAGAGACCTCAGAGGTCATCTAGTCCAACCTCTTCGGTTTATAAATGAAGTCTGGAGAGGTAGTGAGTCCAAGGTAAAAACAGGTCATTGGGATGAAAGGCTCTGGAGGGCAGGAATTCAAACCTAAGGCCTCTGAGCTGAAATCTAGAGATCTCCCTCTCTACTGTTTCACACTGCTTAATACATATACCCACAGGCTGTCCAGAAATGTAGGTGGCGCAGTGATGCTAAACCCACTGAAAAGTAATCCCCAGTGGATCTAGCATTGCTGGAGTTGACATATTTTAGAGTTTTATGGCAGCTAGCATATTATATTATTATTTGTAATCAAATTCCTCCCTCTTCTTCATTTGTTACATTCCTACCAAACCTAAGGTCCCTCCTCTATGAATCCCTTCCAGATCGCTCAAGTCAGTGATAACTCTCCTCCTCAGACCTGCCAAAGCACTTGGTTTTGTAACTCTTTAATACACCAAGTGTAACATTGTACATTATAGTTATCAGAGTTTGTTTCTATTCCTGAGCATTTATTGTATTCACCGTATTTGTATCCCCAAAGCCTCACCAGTGTCTGGCACATACTGGACATTTAATAAATGCTTATTGATTTATTTATTGACTTATGAATTCAATGAGGGCAGGAATTGTGTCTTGTCTCATTCAATAAACATTTAATAATCAAGGTAGCACAGTGAATAGAGCTCCACGTCAGAAGTCAGGACAAGCTGGGTTCAAATATGACCTCAGATACTTCGTAACTGTGTGACCCTGGGCAAGTAACTTAACCCCAGTTGACTAACCCTTGAAGCTCTTCTGTCTTAGAATTGATACTAAAGACAGAAGATAAAGGTTTGTTTTTTTTTTAAAAATGCTATCCACCTCCAAAGAAAGAACTGATGGAGTCTGAATGCAGATTGAAGTGAAGTTTCACTTTATTTTCTTCATTTTTTTCTCTTTATATGCTTCTTCTTCCACAACATGACAAATATGGAAATATGTCTTTCAAGCTAGCACATGTATGACCTGTATCAAATTGCTTACCATTTCAGGGAGGAGGAGGGCAGCGAGAGAATTTGGAACTCAAAATGTTAGAAAATGAATTTTAAAAATTGTTTTTCCATGTAATTAGGGGAAAATAAAATATTGATTTTTTAAAATTAAAAATAACATAAAATACTAGCCATATTTTTTTAGAGTTGGTAAGCTTTGGCAAAGGCAGTGAAAAAGACCAAAATTATGATAGAAAAGAGGCCATTGGATTTGACCATCAGCAGGCTTAGGTAAAGAATAATAAGGATAAAGACCAGAATGTAAAGACTTTAAAGCAAACTTGAGAGGAAGCAAGTAGAAGTAATTGATGAGTCTACTAGGTAAGTGAGTAAAAATAGAGGACAGAGACCTTCATTTAAAGAGTATGTCCTTTCTCTACTAGCAGCAATGCTAGATCCAGGACAATTCTGAGGGACTTATGAGAAAGAACGCTATCCACATCCAGAGAAAGAACTGTGGGAGTAGAAATACAGAAGAAAAACAACTGCTTGATCACATGGGTCGATGGGGATATGATTGGGAATGTAGATCTAAGTGATCACCCTAGTACAACTATTAATAAAATGGAAATAGGTCTTGATCAATGACACATGTAAAACCCAGTGGAATTGCTCGTTGACTATAAGAATAGGGTGAGAGGAGGGGAGGAAAAGAACATGAATCATGTAACCAGGGGAAAATATTCTAAATTACTTAATTAAATAAATAAACTTTAAAAAAATTTATGTCCTGTAGACACACTCTCACATCTTTTTTTTTTTTTTTTAAACCCTTACCTTCCGTCTTGGAGTCAATACTGTGTATTGGCTCCTAGGTGGAAGAGTGGTAAGGGTAGGCAATGGGGGTCAAGTGACTTGTCCAGGATCACACAGCTGGGAAGTGTCTGAGGCCAGATTTGAACCTAGGACCTCCCATCTCTAGGTCTGGCTCTCAATCCACTGAGCTACCCAGCTGCCCCCCACTCTCACATCTTGCTGAGAGAACCCAAGGATATTTTCTGATTGATTCCTGATGCCTGGGACTAGCTCTAAGATATTTGCCAACTGAGAGTCAGTCTTGGGGGATAGACTTTTTTCAGAAGAGTGGCCCTTCAACCATGATGGCATATCAGATCAAGAAAGCAGCATAGCCAGGTGGCTAGAGAGCCAGTCTTCAAGCCAGAAAGACTTGGATTCAATGAGTTTCGCCTCTGATAAATACTGGCCCCGGGACCACAGGCAAATTACTTACTACCTGGTGCTCGGCTATGGTGAACCTATGGCACAGGTGCCAAAGATGGCATGCAGAGCACTTGCTGTGGGCACATGGCTACCCTCCTGCCCACCCTACCCCTAGAGTTCATTACTAAAAAGGCAGAGGGATTCAGGTGGAGCTGCTCCCTTCCCCCTCTCCACCATGCCTGATGACATTTTTTCATATTCCCCTGCCCCTCAGCCCAGCAGCCCAATGGGAGTGCAGAGGTGGCAGAGCTGAAAGGGGAGCTGAGTGCTAGGGGCCATTCCCCTCATCCTCTCTATACTTGCTGAGGACCTTCCTCACTTCAACCACCCCTCTGCCCAAAGGGAGCGTTTTCTCCCTCCCCTGTGTGGGGTAATGGGGAGGAGGGGGCAGAATGCACCCAGCATTTTGTGGGTGGGAAGGGCACAGCACCCAGTTCCTGGAGGGGGACTGGCAGGACATTCGGTCTGGGGAGTGGAGTGGGCATGGGCCCAGCCCTCTGTCTCTAAAAGGTTCACCCTCACTGCTCTAAGTCATAGAGATGGGTCCAGAATGCATCAGTAGAGGGAGTTTCCTCATTGGGGAATTCCATTGAAATTGTATATCTAGTCCCTATCCAAAACTTCCCCCATATAAAATAAAGCTGAGGCTTGGGCTCTTTGACCTAATTTTTTTTTCTCTTGAATTTTCAGCCTAGTGTGCAGCAAGATAGAGGTGATTTCTCTTTTTCTTCCTTCCTCAGTATTGGAAAATTGTTACTTGTAAGAGAAACCCATGCCTAAGAGGCAGGTTCCTGATCTCCTTCTGCTGCCTTTTAGCATGTTTCCTTTTCTGAACACAGATCCTAGACCAGAGTGCCTGAGAATGGACTTTCCTAGTCGTGGTCAGTGGGGGAATTCCACCCAGACATTTTATTCTACCACCACCACCACAACCACTCTACCACCCACCTAAGTGCTCTGTGCTTAATAGGTCGGGATTTCACGCAGCTGATTAACATTAATAATGGTATTTTATAAGTGTATGTCAACTATGTCAACCAATGGATAAACTCCAATGTTTAAAGAACCAGTTCAAAGTTGCCCAGCCCTGTAGAAACCTACCCCCGCCCCCTCCCCATTAGAATGTGAGCTCCTTGAGAACAGATTTTTTGATTGTTGTTTCTTTCTATCTCCAGCATTAGCACAGTGCCTGGCACATAATAGGCCTAAAAGTTTATTGGCTTATTGACTCGGGAAACTATTCAGGCACAGTCTAGGGAAGTCATTTGGTCACTGATCTTATATGATGCCTGGCTTCCCTTCGATGATAATCAATCTGAGACTGACTGGATCTCTAGAGAACCAAACTGGAGCCTGAGACCAGCAAAGACTTTCCAAAAGAAAAAGGAACGAGGTCTTTTCAACATTACTTGAGCCGTATGTTTGTTATCTTATTGTAACCCGTCTTTGAAATATTAATAGCTTCTCAAGACCACATAAGATGTAAGAATTGCTATTCATTTTTTTCCAACTCTTCATGACCGCATTTGGAATTTTCTGGGGAAAGATAGTGGCATGCTTGGCCATTTCCTTCTCCAGCTCATTTTAGAGATGAGGAAACTGAGGCCAACAGGCTTAAATGACTTGCCCAGGGTCATCCAGCTAGTTTCTGAGGTCAGATTTGAATTCATGAAGAAAAGTCTTCTTGACTCCAGTCCCAGGATTCTATTTACTATGTGTCATTTAGCTGCCCCAAGGTATAGGTATACATATTATTTTACTATAAACTTCTCTTCCTCTCTTCTCCTTCTCTCCTTCCCTTCCCCTCTCTCTCTGTACTCCTTATCCATGACTATCTATCCTGAGTAATACTTGTTCATATCACAGGGGGTCCACTATATATATTTACATATATATGTATGTATGTATGTATGTATATAAAGCTCCCTAATAAATGCTTTTAGGATTCAAAAGTAGATCTACTCAATACTTTTTTTTTTTACAAACCCTTACCTTCCATCTTAGAAGCAATACTATGTATAAGGCAGAAGAGGGGTAAAAAGGGCTAGACAATGGGGATTAAGTGATTTGTGCAAGGTCACATATGTAAGAAATGTCTGAGGTCAGACATGAACCCAGGACCTCCTGTCTCTAGGCCTGATTCTCAATCCACTAAGACACCTAGCTGCCCCCACTCCGTGTTTTGTTTTTTTTTTTACATCGGGAACCTAAATAACAGTTAATGAATTGAGATGCTTAGCCAGAGGTTTAGCCAGAAATGGGGGAAATGGATGGTCTTCTAAGGTCTCTTCCAGTTTTAAAAAATATTTTTATGATAACTGGAATAAGTACTCTGGTCAAATTACTGTTTTATTCAGCCCTTTATTTCGCAATTGATCATTTTATTTTCATTACCATTTGGGAGGTGATTATGTGGGTGGGTAATTTGGGTATTAATTTACAAGTCCGAGTGGTTTTAGGATTAGGCTCGAGCACTTCAGATTCAATATGTTCACAACCAAGTTCATTATCTTTCCTTCCAAATCTGGCCCTCCTCCTGACTTCCTTCTTTCAGTTAATAGCATGACTATTTCCAGTCACCCAGGCTGGAAACCTCTCTGTCATCTTCGACTCCTCCTTCTCCCCTGCCCTCCCCCCCATCCAATCAGCTGCCAAGTCCTGTTGATTCTGCCTCTGCAGTATTTCCTGTATTCGTCCTGCATCCGTCCTATCCCCTCCCCTCTATTTCCACTATCTCCTCGCTAGTCCAGGCCCTGTTACCTACTGTCTGAATTCTTCCAGTGTCTTCACTAAAACCTCCTGGTTCCAGCCTGTAACCTCTCCAAAACAGTCTTTGCACTGAAACCAATTAACCTTCCTATTGATCGCGTCGTTGGGCTCAAACACCTTCAATGTCTCCCCGTTCCTGACTCAGGCAAGCCTGACATTTAAGACTCACCAAAATCTGGTTTCAACCTCCATTTGCAGCATTTTCTTACTCACAGAGGAGACAATACTAGACTTGGAACCAGCAAGACCAGATTCCAAATCCAGACACCAAATTAGATACTTACTAGCTGTCACCACCAACCTTTGCTTAGCCTTAGTTTCCCTGTCTCTGCAATGAACGTGATAATCACACTTTCCTAAAACAAGGCTGTTGCGAGGAATACATGAGTTACTACTGTATGAAAAGTGCTTGTCAAACCTCAGAACTATTCAAATGTTAGCCCAACACTAACTACTACTACTATCTTTACTACAATTACAAGAACTACTACTACTATCTATACTAAAACAATAAGAACTACTACTACTACCTTTACTGTGATAAGTACTACTACTACTACTATCTTTACTACAACAAGATCTACTACTACCGCCTATACTAAAACAACTACTACTATCTTTACTATAATAACAAGAACTACTACTACTATCTACACTAAAAAAACCAATTACTACTATCTATACTAAAACAACTACTACTATCTTTATTTATTTTTTTAAACCCTTACCTTCTGTCTTGGAGTCTATACTGTGTATTGGCTCCAAGGCAGAAGAGTGGTAAGGGTTAGGCAATGGGGGTCAAGTGACTTGCCCAGGGTCACACAGCTGGAAAGTGTGTGAGGCCAGATTTGAACCCAGGACCTCCCATCTCTAGGCCTGACTCTCCATCCACTGAGCTACACAGTTGCCCCCTACTATTATGTTTACTATAATAACAAAAACTACTACAATCTATCTATCTATCTATCTATCTATCTATAGAATAGATTCTATACTAAAACAACTATTATTACTGCTATCTATACTAAAACAACAACTACTACTATCTTTACTACAATAACAAGAACTACTACTACTACTATCTTTAGCATAACAAGAACTACTACTATTACTTTTATACTCCAGCCAAATGGGACCATCTGCTATCCCATGAGCACATCCCAACCTTTTCCATCCATGTGTCTTTGCTCATTCTGTTGCCCAATTCCTAGAAATCTTATTTCATCTCATTCTGTTGAAATCATACTCATTATCAATGATCCAGCTAGAAGAATACCTCTTTCACAAAGCCTTCCACACACAATCCATTTGGAAATGTTCTTTCCCTCTTTGCAACTCTAAAACAACAATGATAACAAATGCTTTTTATTGCTATAATGGGGGACTAGACAACAGGGGCTGAGTCCTTTAGCATGTACCATCTGTTTGGATACTTGGTGAACTTGCTCCTGGAAATGCCTATTGATGTGGCTTGGAAGGGTCTTGCCCCCACTTCAGAGCATGTCCAAATATTCTGTAGCTAGCTGCTGCATTCCACTTACTACATGGTAAAGAAGAGCCAAATGAATGCTGAGAAACTCATGTCTCTTTCCTTCCTCTTTTCCTACCTATGGGCCATGAGGTATAAAGATGGCTCTCTGAGTTCTGGAGGCCTAGTCTTCCCCTCTACTAAGCTGGCCCATGGACTCCTGACCTCTCAGGCAAAAAGCAAACATGTCTAAGACAGGACTACCTCCCATTTGTGTCTACTTTCCTTTGGTACAGAGTTTGGTGAGATTTTAAAAGGTCAGAGGAGTCACTCAAAGTCCAGTGTTCACATTCCATAAAGATGTATTGGGGCTAAATGGGATGGAGGTGCTTTTCTAAAAATTCATTTATTTAATTAATTTAGAAAATTTTTTTCCATGATTCATGTTCTTTCCCTCCTCTCCTCCCTCAAACCCCACCCCCACCCCCCGGTAGCCAATGGGCAATTCCACTAGGTTTTACATGTATCATTGATCAAGACATTTAATGGACGTGATTCTAACCCTGTCCTACCATCACACATTATTGTGGTCATTGACTAGATGGTTCTCCTGGTTCTGCTTCCTTCTGTTTGCATCAAGTCCTACAAATCTTCTTTGAAACTCTCATACTCTGTGTGTACTTCTATGTGTTTACAGAGTTGTTTGTTTTTTTTAAACCCTTAACTTCTGTGTATTGGCTCCTTGGTGGAAGAGTGGTAAGGGTGGGCAATGGGGGTCAAGTGACTTGCCCAGGGTCACACAGCTGGGAAGTGTCTGAGGCCGGACTTGAACCTAGGACCTCCCGTCTCTAGGCTTGACTCTCAATCCACTGAGCTCCCCAGCTGCCCCTACAGTGTTTTATTTATTGGATCATTCTTTATAAACATGTTTATCTCATTAGGATGACAGTTCCTCAAGAACAGGGACCTTGTCTTATTTATGTTGGTATCTTTTATAGTGCCTAAAACTTCTTGGTATTTTATAGTTACCTAATAAATGTCTATTGAATTTTTTTTTTTTTTAAGTCTTACCTTCCATCTTAGAATAAGTACTGTTCCAAGGCAGAAGAGAGTTAAGGGCTAGACAATAGGGATTAAGTGGCTTGCCCAGGATTACACAGCTAGGAAGTGTCTGAGGTCCCATTTGAACTCAGGACCTCCCATCTCAAGGCCTGATTCTCAGTCCACTGAGCCACTTAGCTGCCTTGCTGTTGAATGTTAAATAGTTAATTTTGAATGAACATTTATTTTAAAAGATCAAGTGATTAAAAGTTGGTTTAGTTATAACATAAATCTTCTGATTTAAGGTTTAGTTTGAAGTTAAAGTGGCCATTTCTGAGAAGGGGCAATAGTGTAAAGAAACAGGATTAGAATAGGCTTTGGCCTAGAGATAAAGGAAGCCTAGATGAAGCCACAAATCTGATAAAAAGTGGGCTTAAACAAACCATTGTCTAGTAAAGAGAGTTATTCTCAAACACATGTGTTTATAAAGAGGCAGCATGGCAAGACAGAGAGCTGGCCCAAAAAACAACAGTTCGTGGGTTCCAGTCCTGCCTCTGACATACATTGTCACTCTGGCTCTAGGCAACTTTTTTTTTTTTTTTAAACCCTTACCTTCGGTCTTTAGAATCAATACTAAGTATTGGTTCCAAGGCAGAAGAGTGGTAAGGGTAGGCAATGGGGGTGAAGTGACTTGCCCAGGGTCACATAGCTGGGAAGCATCTGAGGCAGGACTGGAACCCATGAACTGTTGTGTTTGTTTTTCTAAAAATCCTTACCTTCCATCTTAGAATCAACACTATGTATTGGTTCTAAGGCAGAAGAGTGGTAAGGGCTGAGCAATGGAGGTTAAGTGACTTGTCACACAGCTGGGAAGTGTCTGAGGCCAGATTTGAACCCAGGATCTCCTGTCTCTAGGCCTGACTCGCAATCCACTGAGCCACCCAGCTGCCCCTCTGGACAATTTTCCAAGACTCCAAGTTACAGAGAAAGTGCTGACTTGTGCTGACAAAAGGAGTTCTTCACCTAGGGCTTTCCTATGCCAGTGAAGTTACAGATGCAGACCCAATGCCTATCTATATTTTGTAGTTTTTATAGTCTCTTTTTTTAGCCTATAATGAATTACTGTTTTGAGAATGCTGAGATATTCTTTGGAATAACTAGATAATAATTTCACTTCCTTTGGTGCAGGGCATTGTATCATGAACCACTCAACAAAAAATGTTTTGAATTTCTACTTTTTATAAAGCACCAACTTGTGTGCTGAGAGGGAAAGAAGCAGTATAGTGGGGGGAATCCTGGATTTGAAGTAAGAAGACAGAGTTAAATCCCAGCTCTTTTACTCCTTTCCCACTGCCTTAGGCAGATCACTTCTCTGGGTCCAGTTTCCTCATGATTAAAATGAGGAAGTTGAACAAGTGTAGCACCTGGAGTCTCCCATCCCCTGTATGAGGCCCCCAGAGTAGCTGCGCTCCTTCCCCCCTCCCCCC